>NC_083638.1:9736021-9921021 GCF_963576545.1 Limanda limanda | reverse complement strand
AGAAGTGCAATAGATGTGAAGTGTAGGAAAACACCATCAGGATAAAGGTTTTAGCAACATTGATGAGGGTCTGTGAGAAAAGTAGATGAAGAGCAAGAGGGACAGTTGTTTATGTTGTAAACTGTTATTTATGATTAGAGTATATAAACTTACGCCTGCGTTTGGCTGAATGTTGCAAATTTACATGTTGGACCAAAAGTACAAATTTGTTGGATCACTTTTTTCAGTTCTCACTGACTTCCCCTTAAACCCACTTCAAATTGTGTTCCTCTGAAACCTGATCTAATCGGTGTCATCAATATCTGTCTGGATTTGAGAAACACACAATGAAAGAATCCTTTCACAATAAGTCAGAACTTTGCTTTTATTTATGTGCCATGTCACTAAAAAACATTAAAGGCTCAGCCTTTCTTTAAAATAAAACATCAAGCACAATATATAAAATAAAAAACAATCACAATCATCCACCAGTATATTTACATTCATTACAATTAAGGACTTTTTTTCAGTAGTAGACCACTCGTAGTGTAGACTCCTCCTTTCAAGCTGCATGTTACAGTGGACAAACATCAGTGTGAGTTTGCAGGATCATGCAACAGGAGAGTGCAGTGTTTATACATGGACAGTGCACTTTGACAGCAGCAAGTTCATCATGTAGTGTTCATCCATTCACAGTTTCAGAGTCTACTGTGTTCTGGCATCTCTGAATCATCACAGAGACAGATCCACGCAACAGAGTGTAGATAACGATGGACGACGTGTCTCCACTTAGCTACACTATACAGAAATGAAGCCAAAAGCCAGATACGAACACTGCCATCTTGAGCAGCTGCAGCCAGAGGAAGCAGTGGCGAGGTCCTGCCCAGGCACATTCTCAACCAATGGTGACTCAGTCTCAGTTGTGAATCGTGATGTTTGCCCCGTTTTTATAGCATCTAATGACTGAATGAATTAAATCCAAACTTAACGGAAACACCGAACTCTTGAACAAACATCTGTGTGATTAGAACTACCTCAAATGACAGAAACCATCTTTGAGAAAAACGTATTCTGATGAATACTGTCACTTTTAGTTCGGCCCATGTCCCATCCACTACCATGGGTGAGGCAGAGTTTATGACCTATAATGCAGGCGGCCACCAGGGGGCAATCAAGACACTTTGGCTTCACTTTTGGGGAGCAGTCATGTCGTCCATCTTTATATACAGTCTATTATCCACACACACACACACAGACAGACACACACACACACACACACACACACACACACACTTAAGTGCACTCAGATGTTGGTTTGCAACGTCTCCAGTTTATCATCAGTAGGAATTCATGGTTATGGTCTTTTCTCTCTGTGTGTTCTTGTAAGTTACATTTTTGAAGGTGGACGTCGAGCTTCTGAACAAAGGGTTGGTCCCCTGAGAAGAGCAAAAACAAGAAAAAGCACAAACACATGAAGATCATTAAAATATCGTCACCAAAATCAAAACCTTGGATATTTGTTCTCATTTGTTTTAAAAATAAAAGTGGCTCATAAATACTCTTATTTTTAGCCTGCACCTCTGAATCAGCTGGACTTTCAAATTTGTTTAGCAAACATTCCTGAAGGTAGTTTGTTTGTTTGTAGCTATTTTTTGCTGCAGATTTTCTCGCTCTACTAAACATGTACCACAGCAGGACTTCAACGCTTATTCATCATAAAGAAGTGGCTCATTCATATTTTTTGTAACAGTTTGTAACAAAAATTAAGTTTGTAGAAAATGTCCTTTTCTTATCCGTTTAAAAGTGGTTACACTGCTTCCGCCAACCAGTGCAGTTTCAGCCTAAAAACTTTATCCCACACACTCATATATGAAGTCACCGTGACCTTTGACCTTTGACAACCTTATTCCATCAGAGTGATTGAGAAGCTTTAGTTTCCCCTTTGCCTAGCAGCCATTTTGTCGATGCTTATATACAGTTTATGGTTTAAACGGTGAGAAAACACAGTACCAGCTTTTGAACGACTTCAGGGTCTTACCGACTGCCATTTCGCTTTTGATTTCTCCGCCTCAAACTTGGCGACCTCTTTACGGTCGTGCACCGACACCAGCACCTTCCACACCGCCAGCAGGATCAGGCCGATACACACGATGGAGAGGGAGACTCCCAGGATGATCATGGGGATGTTCGGAGGCTCTGGGCAACCTGGGACGGGACAGGTGGGGCAGATGAGACTCGTGCCAGATCTCCCCTTAAATTGAACCTGTTTTCTGTGTGGTTGTTTCATGGCTTACCGTACATCTGGAGGTTGTAGGCAGTGGTACCTGTCTCACTTTCCACCACATCAAAAGAGATCCAGCACTCGTTCTCCGTCATCAGCGTGCATGACAAAGAGGAGCTCTTGTCATAATCTGGGAGGAGATGTGAACATGCATATCCATAAGGACGAGACAAATCCATCGTGTATCCCCTTCCCTTTCCACATTGTGCTGAGAATGTAAAAGGATATACTCCCCTCTGTTGTGATTTCCATATCAAAGACTACAATCTGGTGTGTGCATGTGTGTGTGGACCACCCCATTGTACATCACAGCTGAAGCCTGAAAATCCTCTCTGATAATCAGATATACCTCTCAGCTTGCACAAGTATAGTGGGTTTAAAATAATCTCTTCTATAAAAGGAGGACAAGGCTCTTTGGCTATTCACATGCACTACAATAGCTCTGCCTGTAAGACAAGGTAAATAATATGTTCCCCATTATCAAGGGCTGACTGAATGGACGTGGATGGTGTTGTGTTAAGAAGAAGGGGATTCGGACTTCAGAGACACACACAAGTCAGTGCAGGTCAGCATTCCTTCAAATCTCTGACCCATGGGGGAACTTAGCACGGCCCTGTGTTGATTCCACTATCGAAAACATGACCACACGGGAGAATGGACTCATTTACAGCGCAGGTTACAAGACTCCTCATGTAATATATCACGGTCAAACCCAATTTATTAATGGTTGATTATGCATGCATATCCATATTCTGATATAAATCTTCGTCTTAGGAAATAGCCATTTATACAATTTGATGTTTCTCACCCAACCCTGAACTTGACGTGAGCAATCAGAAAATAAAAAGCATGAGTGGGCTGATGCATACGCTGCATGCAGGCTGTATACACCTCACTAGGGCAATGCAAAACATGTTTATATTGCAATAATGCAATTTAATTTCATGTAAACATAAGATAACAAATGATTGGTTGTTCTAAATGAGCTGTAGATTATGTTTCCAATTTGTTAATGCAAAAGTTAATGCATGCAATTTGATGCAGAGATTCCTGGGAAAATATTTTTTTACTACGCATGAGATAATTTTCTCATTTAATTGTGACTTCTTGAAAATGTCCCTTATCATGAGGTTATGATGCGGAATAATAAAAAAGAATATATTATTATCTCGTAAAATGACATTATCCACGTGACGTTTGTTTTGACTTTGACCTTCGAGCTTCAAAACCATCTGGAGATATACTCCAAAGTAACAATCCCATAAGTTTGGTGAACATGTATCCATGCAGTGTTAAGTCACGTTGTACAGAGACACAGGGATGAAAACAACACCCTTTTTGGATTAGGCAGAACACAGAGTAACAAAAAAAGGGCAAACTGTACTTGTGTAACTAAAATAACTCAAACTAAAAGTATCTTTCCATTTAAAGTGATGATTTACCTTCTGTTGTGTTGACGGACATTTTAGGAACGCTGCACCTCTGTTCACAGAGCTCAGCCTCGTCCTTATCTAGGAGGTGACACTCCACACAGCTCCTGGTATTAAAACAATTTGAGAAACAGCTTGAGGTTTAAGAATCACAGTGTTGGTCACTTATCACCAGTTTTCCCAAGCCTTCATTCAGCCTCTATCACCCGTCTCCTCTACAACAGTGATATCAAATGGCCCTGGGCCTGACAGCTGCTTGGCAAAGGAGAAAGGAAATCTCTTAGTGCTCTGCTGAGGACATTAGTTGTCTTTTGATGTCCCATGGAAGGTGTAGACACATGTGAACAAGGGACGCCAGAATCGGATACGTCTGAGCTCCAAAGAACAGACAGATCATGTCGTGCAAGGAGACAACATCTTATATCTTTTCAGGTAAAGAAACAACAATTCAAGAGGTAAAGCCGACAAAAAAAAACCTTTACACTGAGCCAGTATTCACCTTTCAAAAGCCGCTGGCCTGAATGGGTTCTCACCTTGCAGAGCTACAGGCGTCTCCACATGTCAGGCACTTCTCACACTTGTCCCCAGACGCTCCGGGTACAGCGCAGGCACACTGGCCACACTTGCATTTCCCCCGGCCGCTGCAGACAGAGCCGTCCTCCGACATGCACGCTTCAGTGCTGGTGCTGCAGTTGCAGTACTCCCCCGTCCAACCACTTTCACAGTGACACTCACCGCAGTCGCACAATCCATGGCCTGGAAGACACACATGAACTCAAATGAAAGGCTCACCAACGGATGATCATCCCATTCTGGAGAAGTCGCTCACCTCCACAGAGTTCTCCCCGGAAGCGAACACAGGAGTAGTTGTCACACTCGCAGTAAGGTCCATAGATGCGGCCGAAGCTGGATGCATGACACACACACTGGCCGCAGTAGCACTTCCCTTGACTGCTGCACACTTCGGACTCATTGCTGGCGAGGCAGTTGCTCAACAAGATGCTCTCCTCGTTGCACTCGCACTGGGCTCCCAGGAACCCCGGCTGGCACACGCACACGCCACAATGGAACTCCCCCAGGCCCTCGGTGCACTGGCTGCTGTTTGCTTCAGGGGGCTGCCGGCAGTCGCACGAGCAAAGAGACTCCAGTTCCACCTCCAGACTGTCCTGCTGGCCCACCGCTCGGAGGGAGAAGTGCCGGACTCCTGACAGGCATCCCGGGAGCTCCACGGTCACATTGAACACGACCTGAGGACCCAAGAGGACGTCAGAGTACGACCATGAATTTGAACAGGTTTCGTCTCGGCCGTTAAAGCCTTAATACACACCAGGGCCCTATGCATATTACTAAAATGATATACTCTATTCTCTGTGTCCAAATTCAGGTGCTGCATCTCTCCCACTAAGAAGGTTCCTTGAAGTGCAACTGACAAAAGCGTCATTATATCACCGATCTACAAAGTTGGTCACTTCCCTTCCTGATCCTCCCTCGTCTCTCGAGCACACCTGCCCTTGTGTGTCAGACCTTTTTCCCAATTATCTCCATGTTTATCATTTAATCTATGAGTTACTCTTTAGTTATCAACAGTTTGTCCTGACACCTTTGAGCGCCAGCATTTTATTGGTAGAGTTCCTACATGTATCTATCTGCCTCATGTTTCTTGCTTCTAGTCTGAGGGTTTTTGATATAATTTAGATGAAACACACTCTTAAAAAAACATCACAAGGATGATTTTATATTCAATTTGGCCAATAGATCTCTCTTACACACTAAACCTTTAAGACTTTCTTTTAAAAATGTATTTTTAGTCTAATGAATTGGTTTGTTGGTGAACCACATTGCACCAGCTTGCATGAAAGGTGGCATTCAAATGCAAAGAATGGGCAATTTAGAGTATAAGCAACTGACCGTCTCCCCTGGTTTGACGTTGGAGCAGCGTTTCAGGTCGGGCAGGACAGTACCATTGGGACAAATGGCTGTGAAGGACATCTGCAGATCCTCTGTGTCTCCGTGGACCTCTACTTCGATCTCGGAGCGCAGTTCCTGGAAAAGAGTGCATGATAATTGCAGGTCCCTGCCTGGAAACGCCAACGTCAGCACAGACAAGAACGGACCAGAAAGGTTCCCTCCACAACACAGCAAACAAAAATCCCCAAAAGCCGACGATCAAACCAATTCTTGCTTCTGGCTTTTGTTGCCGTGAGGTGTGGTTTCCAGGGTTTTAACTGGGATTATACGTTCACCCTGCGCTGACCTGTGACATGCGAGGGAACGTCTGAACCCACCTATAACTAACTCTCTCTGAGTGAGTCAGCCTACCAGGTGTGCAGTGCTCGTACGAAACGCCTGGAGAAAGAGTGAGAGCTCACCTCTGCTCGAGGACATGCTGTGTGAGACTGACTAATGAACTCTCTGACGGACTGTCTGGGTGCCAACGGAGGGTTAACTGTGTGTTTCCCGCCGTGCCTGTGATTGTTCTGTGTCTCCAGCGTTGCTAGGGAGGAAAAAACGGGTGGACGGTCGTTGGGGATACACCCAAACTGAAGGTGTATTACGGTAAAACAGATTCAAAAGACTTGGACGTGTTTTTCAGTAAATACGCTGAAGGGTAATTGAAGTGGGACGGCTCAGCAATCTATCCACTGAGAAACAAACATTAATCCCAAACTGCAGGTAAGTGTAAATACTCATCATCTGTCCTCCATCACTAAATATCTCTTTTTACTTTGTTTTTATCTAGAATCAGTGTGATGCCAGGCTCTGCTCTCTTCAGTGTGGTTAACGTGGCAGTGGCCAAAAGTGGGTGTTAGCAACAAGACTGATGAAGTAATTAGAGGACTGCCGACTCGCCGCCAGGGGGGGGATTTACAAAAAAAAGGACAACGAGTGAAGGAGGTACAGAGCCGGAGAGACACTGGGAGAGAGAGAGAGAGCGAGGGAGCGAGTGGGGGAAGAAAAGAGCAAATGAGAGTCGGAGGGACGAGCAGATCAAACGGCTTGGACAAGAAGAGACTCGCTGCGGAACATGCTGAAGCAAAGCACCGGGTTGGTGAACGGAAAAAATGTAATGGGAGGAAGAATGAAAAGAGAAAAGCGAGACAATGAGAAGGCAGAGATACTGACACTCACTGGGATTCATGCCCGCTTTAAATCCACATGTGTGTTTGGATAAAACTTGGCTCAAGCTTAAAACTTCACGTTGGAAATTATGATTGAATTACATTTCAACAGTTATTTTCTGCTTTTATTACGGCAGGTGTTATCGGTTTTATCTCACATGACCAGTGCTTGCACACACACACACACACACACTACCTGCACACCCACATCACCAAGACCCTTTATTTACTTTGTACGCTGTTACAATCAGTTCCAGGATGTTCCTCGAATCGGTGGCCAGAGCTCCGACTGTGGCTCCAGGTATGAGATCTGCATAGTTCTATGATGGAAAAAAACAAACACAAAACACCAGAAAAACAGCACAAGGAAAGTTACAAATCTGGGCAGACCTGGCTCATGGTGCAAAACGCATTGTGGAGGGTAAGGGGGCCAGTTCCAACAGGTTGGATGAGAATGTAGCTTAATGCATGAATATGTTAACCTCAGTAAAAACTGTGCTCACACAAAGTTATTCTAGAAGAACGAGATATACACCTTTACAGGACGGAGCTGTTACCTTATAGTTTTGTGTCTGCTCCTTGGTCACAGCAAATATCAGCAGGATGTTGTTCTCCATGACTTTATCAATCAGCTGACCGAGAGTCGGATACTCCTGAAAACCACCAAACATGGTGATATGTCAACAGTGAGTGTGTACAGTGAGGCAGTGGTGATCGTCACAGCCGAGCCTATAATGACTCAGGAATTAAAGTCAGGGAACTGAGGGTTTCAAGAAAGAAAATGTTAAAAAAAATACACAACTATTTCTGTATGATTTGTCTTTCTGAAATGAAAATAAAACAATAGGGACCATTGTGGGTTCACCTGCACTGTGGACATGGAGTACTCGTTGTTGCCATCCAGGTGACACTGGCCGTCGTTAGGAATCACGATGCCGGCCATCTTACTGTCCATCCCGAAGTGTGAGTCGGCATCACTGACGAACACCAGCAGACGCATGGAGTCATTCCTCCAGCCTATCTTGTCCTATCAGGAGACACATCATCACCAGGGGGGCCACTCACAGCACAGAATCACAAACTAACCAACGTTTAGCTTCATACATTAAAAAAAACGTATTATCGTCTTACCCCACAAACGGCCACTTGCATGATAGCGTCGAAGCCGCACTCTGGCAAGTCGATGTTTGCGGACACACGCTGCTTCAAAATGATCTCGTTGAACTGGTCTGTTCTGCTCGTCAGAGACAAGACGTGTTTATAGCCAAACGCTGGCAGGCAGGTTGAGCCCACGCCACTGTGACACACCGGGACACAAACATTAGATACAAGTAGAATCTCAGGGTTGAGGATGTTGCTGATGTTTTGTTGTTTACCTGCAGGGGTTGGCCAGCTCCTCCTCTGTGATCCTGATGAACGGCAGCACCGGCTTCTCCACGAAAGAACCGAAGCCCATGCGAAATTTACTGGTGAGGTTGGCCATCTCTTCAGACAGAGAGGAGCCCAAGAATTTGATCATCTCCAGGTCATCGATCATGGACGCTGACAGGTCCATCAGATAGTACACGTCCACGGGATAGTCGTCTGTGTGTTGGATCTTGACCTGGAACGTCACCTGACTGCCTGTGCAAAAAAAAAATCTAAAGTCACACACCTTACTTTCTGTCTGAATACGAGGACCTGGAGACAGTTCAAAAACACTTTGGGTTGCATACCAGCTCGCAGCTTGAGGGCCATCTTCTGTGGAGAGATCTGGGTGCTGTTAGCGCTGTCTGTCTTCTTCCCGAGTGGGAGATCAAGGAGGATTTGACCTTCGGAGACGGGGAACTCCAGCTGGCTCCTGGCACATCCCTTTTCCACCAAGATATCCAGTGTGTCACATCTTTCGCTGACTGAGAACCAGTCTGTGAAGTTCTGAGAAATGAAGTAACGGTAGTAGTGGTTTTATTTCAATCCTGCTCATGGCATAACAGTCTGTAATAATCCGAAGGTGCAAGGTGGTGTCATGCCCGCACACCCGCCTGGCAGCTTACCTCCTGTGTGCACCAGGCACAGTGAGGACTGAGCTGCAGACATTGGTCACAAGTCCCAGCGCTGCCAGTCGAACATGATCCTGAACACACATGAACACAGTCAGGGTCAAGGAACCACAGGAACCACCTGAGTTCCCCAAGCGTGTGAAGCTTTAGGACATGATAAAATGTCAACGGGAAGTTTAAGTTAGAGTGTGAATCATTTATTAATATGTGACCTATAACTACTTTATTGAATACTATCAAGTGCAGTAAAGAGTAATAAAACCCCCTGACCGTTGAAATGTGTCTTTCACAATATCCTCGCAGGTTAACCATTCATAAATATGACATAAATAGCAAAACGGGATTCATGTCATATTGTTGAGAAGCTGTGATTTTGTATTGTCTCATTCTAAACGTGTTCCCCTTGTGTGTGTGTGTTTGTTTGTTGTTCTTACCTTCCACGCTGCTGATCCAGTAGCGGAGAATCAGGCTCAGCAGAATAAGCCCCATTAGTCCGTGAGGTTTCTGTTTGGACAAGGTACAAAAAGAAGAGTTGTGTCAAGTTGTCTCATATTTTAGCGGATTGACACGGACCCGCTGCTGCGAAGCGAGTGCACCGCGGGCTGGGGAGGAGCTGGGGGGGGCGTCTCACCTGCGCTGCCTTTATATGTCCACTTCCGCTCAGGTGAGAAATGTGTGTGTGTGTGTGTGTGTCTGTGTGTGTGCGCTGACTAAGGCAAAAACAATTATATCAAGAAAAAAATCGCACATCAGCCGATATCGTTAATTTCGGTTTCTCATTATTGAAATCAAAGTATTGTTGCTTTGAAGTTCATAGACTGAGTTTTGCTCCTGAGATAAGGACGTGTGGTTTTAAACCTCTTCTTTCAGCAGAGAGGGACAAAGACTTGATGAACACTTGATTTAGTTTCTCAGAATTTATTTTATGTAGTTTTTACGTGACTTGGTATCTCATAATTTGAGTCTTAAACATGACAATCTCTGAGTTTACAGGCAATATCATTTTTTTTCCATTTAGATTTTTTGACTCCATGATTTAGTTCGTTTTTTACTTTGAAATTTATATTTTTGTGCTTAGGTTTATTTTGTAGTTTAATTTATTTTATAGTTTTTCATATTTTTTGTCTCTAAGTTATAATCGTGACTAACTATTTAATAACGTTTCGACTTTGTGAGCCTTGTTTTAAAGCTGACAGGCTCAATTTAAATGTATGTCAGACCATCTTTAGATCCAGCTACAGTTATGATTTAGCATAATATTATTTCAAAACACGAAACTAATTGAATTATTTTTAGGTCAAGCACCGGCATTTTTTAATTAACATTCTAATCCTGTGCTCAGACTATACAGCAACGCACCAGTTCAAGACAACACAAGGCTGTAGAGGCCTTAACAAACAGACATATCCTGGCATGTGCTGATTCAGCGATTCACTTTTTCTTCTTCTCATTTTCTATCTTTTTTTACAATCCTCTTATGACCCCTCAGTTTTTTCCGATGACATTTTGGGGTCAACCCCTTGGTTTTAAACCAATGAAAAAAAATTCCTGACTGTTAATGTTACTGGTTAAAACTACCTCCACCAAAACAAGCAGTAAAACGCTGTTTACACATTGATGCATCACTATTAATATTCCTATGATGTAACAATATACCTTCATGCAGAACGAGTACTTACTTTGATACTGTTAGCATGTGTTTCTGGCTGAAATTTGAAGACTCTTGTAATGGGATATGTTTATTACTACTTTTACCTAGAGAGTTTCTGATTATTTCCTCCACAGTGTAAGTTGGCCGACTGAACTTTGGCCAAACAAGAGTAATAGAATTCAGACGGGCCACGCCGTGAGCAAATACAACCTGGAGACTCCCGGTGCCCAGACGCTATATATATAGAAGATATGTTAATCTTTAACAACAGAACAACCTGAATCGTTGTCATTGTTGGCTAGACAAAAACAACCATGCAGGCCTTTCACAAGATATGAAATGTGACTGTGTGACTGTGTGACTGTGTCTGTACAATCTGAGGGCAAGGAGGGTGCAGTTGCGTAGGTGTTGGACCGTTGACAGCTGCGGCCCGAATATCTCGTAGCTTGTCCCAACTCAGAGGAATCTCACAATTCAGCACCACACCCCTCTGGATCTGGGTGAGTCCCCATCTGTTACCCCAAACCCCCTCTCGCCCCTCTCCTCTTCTTTCAGTGAGACCCCCCCCTCTCACCCCAGCTCTCTGTAGTTTGATGCACCTTACCCAGTAGCCTTCTGGGAAGTGTCCATCTGTGAAACTGTGATATTTCATCTGTACTTCCTTCTGCTTGGATCATTTGCTTGTTTACCTTTGCTCTCTCCTCTCCAGTCTTCATTTCTCATCACTTGTTTTTATTTTCTAAATTTACCAAGAAATATCTCAACAAAATGACACCAAACTCCTGTGACTCTTCTTGTAACTTCTCATTTTACAGTTATTTCACGTCCTGGAGGAGATCAAGTGGGTTGGATGCTCAGGGTGTCAGAGACAAATGAACCATGTATGTGACAGAAGTATTTTAAGCACATCAGTATCAGCCTCATCAAAATTCCACCATCAATAAATTATTCCCCCTCATGTCTCTTCCTCAGCACTACACTCTTACTATGCATAGAAATGGAGGTGTAATCCGTCAGTGAATCAGCTCACCTTCAGGGGCGTCCTCTGATACCATGCTGTCCCGTCTCAGTCTGTCTTCCTTGTCATCAAGTGAAAAATGGAGAGAAACAGAGAAGCATCAGGCCGATACATTCAGTCCCATTGTATCCCGGCAGTCCTCAGAGTAACAGTAAACCTATTGTAACGGCGCCCTTTATGAAGCATGGCGCTAGGGTGACCCTGCTGCCCATGCTCCTTGGCTCATGTGTGCTTGTGTGAGTGTTGGTGTGAGTGTGTGTGTGTGTCGGGAAGTGGGTGAGTGTGTGTGTGCGTGTACACTGGGGTCATGTGTGGGTGTTTGTACAGGCTCCAACTTGCCCATGTGTGTGTGTGTGTGTGTGTGTGTGTGTGTGTGTGTGCATATGAGTGTGCAGGGGGAGGCTGTGATGATAATGAGTGACAGTAACAACTGCCCGGCTGTGCGACCTCCACAGGAGTGAACTTCTTTATTAAGAGATGATCTAACTGATGTGCTCGTGTTGAGCTGTGGAGGCTAAAGCTGCAACAGCACAACCTTTGAATCAAAGTAATGGACATTTTCTGTAAGTTTGAATTGTGTGTGTGTGTGTGTGTGTGTGTGTGTGTGTGTGTGTGTGTGTGTGTGTGTGTGTGTGTGTGTGTGTGTGTGTGTGTGTGTGTGTGTGTGTGTGTGTGTGTGTGTGTGTGTGTGTGTGTGTAGATATCTTTGTGAGCTTGGAGCCTACAAAGTGAGGACATTTTGGCCGGTCCTCACATTCTGACCCACTTTCAATCGGCTGTTTGAGGCTTAAGACTTGGATTCAGTGTTAGGGATGGAATTAGGTTTATGTTAAGGTTAGGGTACGGGGCTTGGGAATTAATTATGCCAATGAGTGTCCTCACTAAGATAGAAGTACACAGTGTGTGTGTGTGTGTGTTCGTGTGTGTGTGTTTGCGTGTGTGTGTGTGCTGAACTTCCTGCAGTAAGGAGGAGGACGAGGAGGACGAGGAGGAAGCCAGTGCTGTAATACAGCCTCCTTCTTACAGTGGAATGGCTGGAATGCAGGTGTACACACACATGCATATGCTAGTGGGGCAAGATCAACGTACATAGGCCCCACCCTGTAAAATTATTTAAACTACAAACCCCCCAAAATACCTCTGTTTGTCTCAAAGGCTTTTACAATCACTATCCTCAGGCTCGGCCCCTCTGTTCAGATAAGAAACAAGACTGTCTGTCTGTAGCCGACCCAGAAACACTGAGGCTGCACTTCAGCTCTCTGCTAACATCAGCAAGCTAACGTGATAGCACATTGATCTTCGGCAGCTGTCGTGTTTTACACGTTCGACAAGTGGTAGCATGCAAACGTTTGCTCATTAGCACCAAACACAGAGGGCAGGTGCTGCTGATTAGATTAGTGGGTGTTTTTTTATAAAGAATTTAAGGACAAATAATTGTGAGCAGTTATTTTCACTGAAAGCTCAAGACAAAAAACTCATGGTGGTGCTAGAGGACATGTATTATGCTGTGTGTACAGATAAACATTGTTTTAGTTTGTTAGATCAGCATGTGCGTTTGCAGCAGATCCTGTTTGTAAGTGTTGATACTACATTGTAAAAAAACTCTATTACAAGTAAAAGTCTCTGTTTTTATCCACTGATATATTGGTTTGTTAACATCCATAAAAAAAGAGATAATACATGTTATAATTACTCAGCAGGTAAGTGCAGAATACAATCATACAAATATCTGAGGACATGATCCTAGGTTTTTTTTAAACATTTTATCGACTGAACAAATCAATGAAAAATAATGATTTGTTGCATCCCCATACTGTCATTCAAAATGCAGTGTCCCAGATTTACATGGCTCATTATCTTGGCAAACTTTAATTTCACTTGTTCACTGGTTCCTGGTTAGAATTCTGCTGATAGCTAGTGAGACAGCAATCACAAGAAGATGAGATAAGGTCAATCGTCTCAGCCCAAGAAAAGTGGATTGAGATAGTAGATTGTAAATTTACTCCAACAAGATAATACCTATGGAGAAGATTAAACAAACCAGTTGATGAAAACTGAGAGAATGAAAAGTGTTACACCCAAAAAAGTTGTCCTGTTTGTTTGTCCATAGATGTCTGTATTACTATATTAATGTTAAAAATTCCCATAACCAGATGGGGAATATCCCTTGTACATTTGAAGGTCTTCTGCACAATTTAAGTTACCAACAACCATGTAGATGGTAGCAGGTATTAGCGGCCACCAGTGGATGTTAGTGACATAACCTTAGCGTCATAAAGTGTTTTGGCCTTGTGATCAATGATACAGATCAGACATCATTAACTCTTTGCCTTTTTAAACTAAACATTGTCCCATTTTAGAACTTAGAACAAGATGAGGACTATCCCTTGTATGTTCTACCGCTCTAATGTATGCATTACACCAGTTGATGTTATCAGATGTTAGTGACCAATAGCGGATGTAGTAGACACATAAGAAGAAAATTGCAGTGTCTCATCTCTTTGACATTTTGGTCTACTCACCAAAACCGAGACACTTTTGGACAAATTTGGAAATCATGGAGGAACAAGCAGTGACGGTAACAGTGTTATATTCGTAGGAAGCATCCCATGTGTTGAATCACTGATGTGTATCACACTGAATGAATGATATCGGATACTGTGGCAGGCCTCCCGTCTTGAACGTCTGTGCCCGAAGTCTGACCTTGGGCTTTCTCGAGGGATCAATGCCATGTGTCCCCTCAGCTGTGGAGAATTAAGAGACAGACAGAGAGCGGAGGAGAGGAAGGAGAGAGAGAGAGAGACTCTACTTTGGCATGCATCTTATGTTCAAAGGGGTTGATGTCCTTACAATAGCCACTTGACTGACAAGTGTGTGTGTGTCTGTGTGTGCTTGGGCTGCATGCGACATATATTCCTGGAGTTGGGGTTAGAAGGGGTGGCAGTGGGTGTGATGTCTAATCTTGCACCCCCGGCGGGTTTGATCCTCTTGACTGGTAAGAGATGGGGGCATGGTGCCTTCATGTCTCCGGGATCAGCTGCACTAAGTCTGAGCTTAAGGAGGGAGATCCGGTGGAAGAGTGAAACTACAAAGGCCGAGTTCCTGAAATAGCACAGGACAGAATCATGAGCACACACATGTAGCCCTCACTCATCATCCGATCCATCAGAGCTTATCTACATAAGATCAGAGGAAACAATCTGAGATTGAAAAGTAGCTCTGTCTGGAGGTGTTGGACAGATCTGTCTTACAGCGCCCCCTGCTGCCATACAGCAGTAAAGCCCCATAGATTGATCAATGAAGTGGACAGTGGATTAATGTGAGGATTATTTAATAAAAAATAAATAAAAAAGATTTAATCATATAGGGTTTAAGCTGAGATTTCCAAAAAACTCAGTTTGCTATTTCATATTTGAGTGTTAATTAGTTAGATTTGGGATAAAGAGGTCAAAGGTTATTTTTGGACCTAAAGATTAATTTACCCATAATGCAGAAAATGTCTCAGCGTGTAAGACCAGATTCATCATGTCTCCTTTAACTCTAATTATCTGAGCTTTCAATAAAAACTTTATATTAGATTTAGTTAAAAATCACATCTGTGCTTTTTATATTGATTCATTTTGATCATGTATTTTAATCATGGGTTCTTTATTGATCCTAGATCCGCCCCCCTGCTCTGGATCCATACCAGCATTTTATGGATTCTTCCTCAGCCTCTGTCTCATCCGTCCACGAAAAACATCCACTTGTTTTTGTTTTAATTTCCTAAAAAAAAATCCTGAGGGAAAAAAACAAACCACTTTATCCGACTAACAAGTATTTCCTCTGCATGTGAAGCCTGGCGCCTAAGAGTCAAACACATATCAAATGTGTGTGTGTCATTAATCCACAGCTGCAAATTTTAATGAGATTAACGTGTACGATGGGAATGAATGGGCCACAGATGGGCTGCATGGAAAGATGGAAAGTATTGAGCAATGAGCTAAAGCATGACTGGAATTTTCATGGGACAATGTGTGTGAAACAGACCAACACCAGATCCATCCATTGGCTGTACTGACTCTTCCCTTTAAGCTCTGGAGCCAATCCCAGCTGACCCTATTTCCCATATATCTATTTATTCATTTATGATTGTCTCTATCATTTAATCCTCAGGACGAATGTGCAATAGCAAGAAAACACATACACAAAAAGACCAGTCAGGAGTCGGGTGTGAGAAAGAGAAGAGCCTTTTATTAAGCACTGATTTTATTCCAGTCTTTTCAAAGGAGAGCGAGGAGAAGATTGTTTGAGAATCAGCTGAAGGTGACCGGGGAAGCAATGAGGATAACATGGACATTTTTTTTTTATTTAAGTTTTTCCTTTTTTTTTTTTTTGTTCCAGCAACAAGTGTTCAGAATAAGAAAGTACACTCAGTAAAATAAAAAGAGCCTGTTACTGCTTGTATTTTCCTACTGTGAGCATTTACAGCTACAGTACAACCGATTGAGGAGAAGCACCGTGACCATACAGCTGTGACCATACATCTCGTTTCTCAATCAGTTTCTTACATCGGAAATCATAAATTTTAAGAAAATAAAAAAAGCAAGGAAAAAAACCCCTCTTTTTTTCCACTCTTGGCCCTAAACGTAAATAATTTATTCAACCTTTCAAACACATGTCGTCAGCCATGTGATTTTCAACTTCCATCAAATTAAAATGAAACACTGCTGATTTTCATGCGTGATTGTTGCACTTTATTTTGCAGCAGGCAAGATTCAAGTTACTTTTTTAATTCTTCCAGATAATTTGGCATATTATTACCAATTCACCAAAATGTGGTTAATCTGGAGAGATTTACAGTCGTAACCCAGGATTAGTGATTTGTTTTTTAAAGGGCGAACACAAAAGGTGATGGGAAAGTGGTGAGTCGTCTAAGATCTCTCTAAAATGGCAAAGGCAGAAGAAATGCAGCAAATGAATGCATGGAGCCTGCATTCATTTGTTTCAAACACACAGTAATCCAACTACTCTTGGGGAGAAGCAGGTAGTTGTCTTACTTCTGAATCTCTAAAAATGGAGCATCACAACCGAACAACACTCATCACGTCGTGCAAAAACAAGAAACAACCGGGACAGATGTGGTGACGAATAAAGACGAGGCGAAGCACAAAGTTTCTGAGAGAAATGCTGCGCGTGGGAGACAAAAAAAAACGGTACAAGTCGGATTCAGCCAGCTCCTGAGCGTGGCTTTTTGTTCTGCTTCGTCCACGCTGATGAAAAAGGGGCTTTACCTGCAAACCCCACAACACCAGCCGGCTCTGGCAGAACCATGAGGTAGATCACTTGGTCAAGCTGACCACAAGAGAAAAAACAAAACTCCTAAAAGATGCCCATTGGGTGTAAAACTCGTAATTTCATAAAAGTACGGCTCCTGTTTCATGTCATCCTAAAGTTTGAAATTAAAAAAAAAAAAAGGAAGGAAAAGTGAGAATAAGGAATTACCTTGCTCTGAGTTTACCACCGTTCTGTTTTCTTAGTATTGCCGTGGGGTTCTCATTGTCTTTATTGCTACCACATAACTCGATAGCGAAACACTCGAACAATAGAAATCTCTGTGATTTCACACACACATTTAATCAATCAGATAGAAATACTAGAAATATGACACCTGATCAAGTTTGATGGAAACAGAAACGTTGGAGGATGTTTGATGTGACGTGAGGAAGGAAGGCACCGTTTCCGATAATAAATTCATTAATTCCCTAATGAAATGGTCACCTGTGTCAGCTGTCAAGTACAGTTGAGCATAAATTGATTCTGTGAGCTTTTCTGTGGCCACTTTGAAAACCCAAAAATAAGAAAAGAAAAGAAGCTATTCGGAAACATGAAACTTCAGTGCAAACAACGTTTTGCAAGGTTTTTCCATATATCACAAATAAAGGACCTATGAAATCATAGAAACCTTGAATGAGGAAGGGGGGTTTTGGGGGGGGGGTAGCTCAATCTCATGCATTTTAATATCCCATCATACTGGGGTGTGGAGGTGTGGGGAGGTGGAAGGGGGGGGGGGGCGGAGGTGGGGGTGGCTAAGGACGGGAGAGGCCGGGGATCCTCTGGTATTGGTTTCGAGGATCCATGAAAAAAAGAGAAAAAGAAGAGCATGTTGTTTCTTATCAAAATAAATCTCGTTTTTTTTTTTTTCTTCTTCTTCTTCTTATTTTTTTTTTTTTTTTTTTTTTTCTGTGACCAGCCGACTGTTTGAGTCCATTTACACTGTCCTCATTTCCACCACAAACGTTGGGGCTGTGCAAAAAAAGTTCACGTGTCTGGTCCAATCAGAGAAGGCGGTGACTGCTTTCACTGTGATGTCATCAGCAACTTCTCACCTGCCGTCTGGCTCACAGAGTGGAGAAAAACAGCCTGAGTGGAAAGATACAGTAAACAGAAATGAATCAAACAGAAAGGAAATAAACACTGTAAACGAATATTAACAGAAAACAGAGGAATGCTCCGTTTAATAGAGGAGCGTTATACAGTCTTAATAACTAATAGTCATTCATCAATATTAGTTTTTGCCTGTATTTACTTTGTACATGGGCTGTTGTTATACCCGAATTATAATAATAATAAATCATCTTATCTAACCATATCTTAGCTTATCTTTGACTTTCTTCAGAGTTTGACTGTATAAGGCTGCTTTCACATTTTTCTGCTGAGAGGAAAAACGTTTCCCTCACTCTCCCCTAAAACCTGAGTTTAAAGGGATAGTGTTATGTGTTGTCTGGTGTTTTATTATGTTTGAAGATGGATCACTAATCAGCTGCACTATTTCCCCCTGAAACACGTCACCCACCCCACCCCCACTCAAACACTCCACCCAGCCCGCCCCACCCCAATCAGCATAGGGCTGAGTAGATAATGAGTGAATTTTCATTTCTGGGTGAACTATCCCTTCAACGTGTCTGAGCAGGATTTTGAGACGGCTGAACTTGGCGCAACATGCAGCCTACATAGTGTGTATGATGTGTGATGTGGAAATATGAAACATACACTGAAGTCTTATCAGTGAAGTGGGAGGCATCTTGTGTGCAACAGTTAAAAAAGAGAACTATTAACATTCTCAAAGAATCTGGATTTTTCAGTGACAGAGAATTTTGAGTTAACTTATTACTTGTACTTTTATGTCTCAGATGTCTGAAGGGGATTTTGGTTGAATTGCTCTCTAATCTGATGAATGCCATCTGTACCTTTTATACAAGTATAATGTATAGTATTTTTACAACCAGGTAAATCCCAGGAAACCTTTTCATTAAAGGGACTCTTACCTTTGTTGCATTTTTACACTTTTTTTGGATAAGGTTAAATTGGTATTAATAAGGTAATGACACTCTAAAATGCAAGACAGACCCACCAGGAGTAAAAACAAACAATTATTTCACTCTCATAATATTTAGTGAAAACTTCAACCAATAAAATTCTTCGGACCGAAGGACCTTATTGGCCGACAGACCTGTCTGTTTGCTGCATGGACATGCAGGTTTTCCGTCTGCTTCTTGTGGCGCATTCGGGCCCGCGTCATCAAGGCATGTGAATGTAAATGTATATAACTTACCGAATCCATTGCTTTGGTAAACAAAAACTCACGTGCGTGCGCGGAGGCAGTAGCTTGTAAGTCTGCTTGTAAATAAAGTTTCTTCAAAAAAACACCGCGGATGGGAACGAGGGGGTGGGGCATTGGAGGAAGGCGGGATGATTTGAATGTGCTGTAATTCTCAAATGCAACAAAGGTAAGAGTCCCTTTAATGGCTTATTACTGATTGTTGAAACCCATCAATAAAGGAGTCACTACAACATAAACCCTCTGTAACTTCTGTGGCCGTTAAATTGCTGAAATAAACAAGTGGCCGGTTGTTACGCGACAAGATACACATTCTGAAACGCACCTGTGATTACTTGCTGAGTTGACTGTAAGGAGATGAGTTGTTGGAAGAGTCCACTTGCTGTGGCGTGCCATTTTCCTGGAAAGAAAAAGCATCGTCTCTCATTTAGAACGTGATAATAACGGCCTTCACTGTGTTTGCACTGAGATAATTGATAGTTTCACAGGACCAACACTTCAAAACAAACCCAGGGCCTCCTGAATAGAAGTGGACTGGATTGGCACGGGTGTTATAATTTTCTAAAAGAGTTATTGTTTCAGGGATATATTGCAACACTGGGAAGGAGGAGAATGAAGATTTGAACAAAAACAAGATATGATAAACTTACAGGTGGTGCCTGCAGGGCAGGATACTGAGGCATGTACGCTCCCTGGACATTAGGGTTGGCAGCAATGTACTGTATGATAAGAAAAATAATTAAAATTAGAGCCAAACTATGAACAATATATATTATGACATAGAGTCTGGCCTGAGATACAGCTTGATACACATGCATCCTGTGTTACTTAACTTTAGGTATATAGCCCTTTACATATAACACAGCTTATCTTAAGTAATCATGCAGGGGAAACCAAAACCACAAGAAGGAAGAAAAATAAAACACACAGAATTACATGTTGACATAATGATAACAGGGAAGTTCATACAGCTACTGAGGAAACACTGTCTCCATAGCAATATGCCTCTGATCGAGAGGATCTCAGGTCTCTGTGGAGTTTTAGGGGTTGATACCGATATAAGAAAGTAAATAATTCCAACACCAATCTATATATATATATATATATAGGTTTGATCGAACCTCAATAGAGCCTGTAAATATGGAAAGATTTTGGCTGAGAACCAAAACTTTTAAACTGTAATCCATTCAGAAGAATAAAGAAATTCAACAAATACAAAGTACGTCCATGCAAAGATGGCGACTGGTGGTCAATTTATAATCATAGCATAAACTGAGACCAGTGTTTTTATCATAACATCTGTGAGTGTTTTATATTCATTTGTACCAGACGGATTAAATGTGATAAACACTGTGAGGAGGCAGGAGCTCCCAGACTTTCACTCACCGCTCCAGTGTTTCCCAACGACAGCTGTCCCATCTGCTGACTAATCATGGCTGAGGGGTGCAGTGACATGGAGGGATCCACAGAGGGAGACATCACAGAACCCTGCAACACAAAGCAGCTCCGTTTATTAAACAACATATCACATGATACAGCTACACATACTGAATCAAATCAATCTGATAAAACACTAATTACACATAAGACTGGAAAAGGAGTGCTGTGTATAAATATAACCTGAGCCCCTGTTTAAAACCTTCAGATCAGATGCAAAAAAACCCGTTTCTTAGTGGGTTCGAGGAAATGTAAAGTCATATGTCCACAGTCGGCAGCGTTCTGAGATGAGCGTTAAGCATTCTGAGCTCCCGGGCTGCGTTAAGGGAAAGTATGACATAGGCAGCTCTGCTCTGTCTTCAGATGGCGTGTACTCCTTTAAACATGATGCCTTCAGGGAATAGACCATTTCCTTGTAAAAAGTGGGGGAGGGGGCAGATCAGCAGAGACACTTGTTCCGCTGGAAACCATCTGTTGGAAGAGTCAAAGAGTCACAAGACTGTCTGCTTCAGGCATTTCCTGCTGGATCCAAAGAGAGGAGGAGGAGGAGGCCAGAGGGGGGGGGCGGAATGTCTGTTTCGTTGTTCCATTCCTCTTTCATACACACTCCCTACACGCACACATATATACACACACTTACAGTATATAAAAGCACAGTCGCTGTATTTCCCAGAACTCAGCTTTGTCTCTCTACACTTGGGAACGCTTTTTCAGCCGTTGTTTGGTTTGATGGCGTCGGCAGAACGGGCCGATCTAAAATAACACTGTTACTGAGCTACTGTGAGCCGAGAGCCTCAGCTGTAGCCGTGCCACACACCCACTTCCTGTACACAGAATAGGAGGGAAGAGTATGAACAAACGCCGTCGCTCCCTTACCGGGTGTTGCATGATGTATGGTTGATGAGCCGCCACCCAAGAATGACTCTGTACCTAGCAGAGGAGACAGAAAAGAGAAAGTTACTTGTGTGTCACTGCAGTAAGGCAGCCGCTAACCTATATGATAAATATATATATATACAAGCTCTTACTGATGTCCACACCAAGCTAACAGACACAACTCACTCTTTCCTGAGCTTTAGGGCAGCTACTGAGAAAACCCAGTCATTTGAGCCTCTGATGCAGAGGATCTCAGATCTCACGTAGCGAGGCGTGGTGACATTAAGAGGGGTCTTAATTTATTTATTGGTTGTGGCATGCACTACTGTATGTATGTATAAGGGCCTGGCCGTGTACTTATAAGTAGACATGTTCCAATCGCCATGGATTTACATCTGGCACCACTTTGAAAAATTACCTGAAGGTAGTTCTTATCACACTGATGCTTGTTCAAGTCCTTCTAGAAGGTTTAATTAGGTATTTTAATTCTGTAAAAATTAGGTCAAACATCATGATTGACAGCTGTAACTGATCGTGATTAGTCAAGCTCTTTGGAATCTCACTACGGCCACTCCAACCCCCCCACCCCAACCCCCCACCACCCATCGCTATAATCAGCAGACTCTAAATGAGCAAGATAGCAGCTTTCATATGCAGAATATTTGGGCTATATTGCTGGATAGTGGGAGGAAGTATAGACATGTCGACCACCTTTATATACATCTTTGCTTCAGTGTTCGTGCTGCCATTTAATAGACACCTGGAGGGGCGTGTCTGAGAGGAACTGCCTCCTCCATCTTATTAAAAATGTAGCTGAGGTCAAAACTAGGTGTGGATGTGGAAGAAAAACCAGAATGCATTCAGTGAGTGTCTATAGCATCTGGTCGATGACTCTATTCCAAACCTGTGTGTGTTTAACCCTGCTCAACGAGCCCCACATTCATCCCTCCTGAATGAATTCCACCCGAAGAATGTTGTCAGTGGTCGGAAGTGTTCGTGCTGAATAGAGAGATGAGGAATCCAGCAGGAATCCACTTATGATAAAGCATGACTCAGAGAGAGAACTTCACTAGAACGACACACAAAGCTTTCTGCTATATTAAATGATGAAGTGTGAGGTGATCTGGAGCCGGTTTCTCACCCACATCTGTAGCACCTGTCACACCCACACACAAGCAGAGATAGAGCCTAGCACACTAATAATCGCTCTATGAATTCATATGCAACATAAGAGGGGCAGAGTGAGACAGGGGATCTTGTGCAGTACCTGGTAAGCAGAGACCGGAGACATGTAGGGGGACATCGCAGGCTGAACAGTCATTATCCTGTTGGTCACTGGATACGGAGAAGGATAGTACCTGGGAAACAAAAGACAGTATTTCAAAACCCAGCAGAGGATTTATGAGGCCAGTGAAAAAGTGAATATCATGAATTCTTCCTACAACCTACCCATTCTGTATAGCTGCTGAGGAGGGGTCATAGGTGAGAGTCATTGCACCCTAAGGCGAGGGAACAGAAGATTATTATTAGACACAGATTTTATAGCATGGCATTCGTGAAGCGCCTATTTTATTTTAGTTTGTATTTGCTTGACATTTAAACTGTTTTAAACTTCATCATTTAGTCTTATAAAGCAATTTGTAACTTGCTATATAAATAGAGTGAATAATATTAATACATAATAATAATCTCTCCAGGATATATACTAAATGTGATTATATAAGACAAATAATCATTTAAAAAAATTGGATAAAGTTTTCCTTTTTAGATAGGATTGATTTAAAACATGTAGATGCACACAGCCCTTTGATTCTGGCTTTTGTGAATGTATGACGTCTTGTGAAGCTCTATGCATGCCACACTAATAATAACTTAATGCATTCTCATAGCATTAATAATTCAACACAGAGGAGTTGGCAAAAGGTAAGAGTTATAGTAAGATGAGAGGTGGACACATACTAGTCTGAAATCCCCCGTCTGTCCGTTGGGAGCGAATCCGCTGTGAGCGTGTTTCTTCCTCTGACTGTCGGCAAACTTACACAGCAACGGCTGAGGTGGAGCTGTGAGCAAAGCACAACGAGAAGGAAAACGTATTTAACATTCACTCAACGATCAATCATCACCACCTCCACAGTTTTCATGTGGAGGAAAATGTGCAGTGAGGTGAAATTCCTTCCTACCCAGACCTCCAGAAGCTATCTTGATAAATTTCCCATTAAAGTGGGAGATGACTGCGTTACACTGCTCCGTTGTGTCCATCCTGACAGGGGAGAAGATGAAACAACACCCATGACTCATCAGTAGATAACACAGAGTTGATCTACGCTGCAAAAAAGGCAAATCCTGAACAGAAAGAGGTATTGTTAAGCATGACGCACATTGCGATTACTCTTAGCGCGCCGCCTACAAAATTCAACCATGACCGTCCTCTTCATTTGAATCCTTCTTCACACTCTGCACACTCTAGTCGGATTCTCACAGAAATATTCTTGCCTTTATGTGTAAATAGAACAGGAGCTAATCAACGGCATCTCGGCTCGTCTTCACACCCTCAGCAGGTTTGTCAGTTTAAGATTCAGTGTGAAAACTATTTTGAAGATCATGGGTGAGTAACAAACATCACAGACAAAGGTCACGACCAGCCTGTGTTTTGCATTAGATCAGATAGACATGGTTTGCCATTACAAGACTTGTGACAGCGGTTTAAACACATAACAAGTCCTGTGCAGACGACTGGTCTGGCCGACTTTAATGACGTAAAGTGTCCAACTACAATTTGCATGTGTGAACGTAAAACAGGAAGATGTTGAAATCAAGTCTGAACTGCAACAGAACTGGATGTTTTTCAACATTATTGTCGATTTCTCAGAGAGGAATTCGTGGATCTTAATGACGGGCCTCGGCAGAGATATGTGCTCTCTTGTTCAGATTGTAGTTGTGATTGTATAATAATCTTTTGCAAATATTCCTAATCTTAACACAAATTGACAACATTTTTGTGTATGAATGATTGCTCCCGAAAAGCAGCTAGGTTGTTTGAATGTTCTTTGGGTGTCAAACCGCTGGGTTTATTCTGCAAATACTCTTCAGGTGATTCCTCAGGGACTAATTAAATCAATGATCTGAAACTAACCTGGCGAAGCCCACGCCTCGGCTGTTGCCGCTGTAGTCTCGGAGGATCCGCGTGGAGACGACCTGGCCAAACGGCTGCAGCATGTTCTCCAACTCCTTCTCGTCCACAGAGAGAGGCAAGTTGGAAATGTACAGATTTGTTGGGTCCTGCTCCTGTTGCTGTTTGCAGGAGAAGAGGAAGAAAAGGAGAAAAATCTATTCAATGTGCTGTGTGTTTTATCGTGTGCTCTGCCTGTGACATCTGACCCGAGATGTTTCTCATACAGCAGGCAGAGGAGCAGATAAAGGCAGTGCTGCATATTATCTTCAATGACAAATCGGACAGAATATTTTTTTCTCTGGTGTGAAACGTGTCTTGCTGGATGAGGATTTGAGACGCAGCTGATGAATGGTTTACGGTCAGAGGAAGACATTTGGTTAAGCAAACACTAAAAATCTCTTGTGCACACACGCACAACCTGAAACACACTTCATCTTTACTGTGCAGCAGCTCAGCGCCTCCACGGTCTTCCCTAGAAACAGCAGGAGAGCAGCGTAGCCTAGCTACCGCAACACAAACTGTGCTCTGCTGTTTGGAACAAACAGAGCGGCTACATGCAGGTCTCCAGACAGCAACCGCTCATCAGTGAACTAGGAAACAGAGTCGCAACCGGAAGGGACTTAAATGAAAATAACTGATGATCAAGACTATTTCCGCTGTCCTTTATAAATAACAGGTGTGACACAGATATATCCTGTTTGTTGTTTAAAAATAGGTTTTGAAATATGAAAAACCGGTGTGCTTTCATTTAAACGAGTCACACAGGATCAAAAGTGAGTCAGAGTAGTATTACTGCAGCTATAGTGCTTTGGTGCAGAAAAACATCAGTATGCATGAATGGTAAATGTGATTCTCAGTGATAGTTATAATAAAATCAAACTAAAACTTTGCATTGTCTGTGCAGTCTCAACCAACCAGAGATTACTGTGCGTGTGTGTGAGCTGCGGCTGCTGTGTGTGACCTGTCACACTGACTGACGGGCTGTTTGGCAGCGAGAGACGGGACATCTGGTTTCTACAGTGAAAGTAAATGGGGTCACGGGAACAGCTTGTCGGCTGAGGTCACGTGACCAGTCGAATGTCGTTCGCCAACACACACCGGACACATGCACACATTAAAGAAGAACAGCCGCACAGAGATGTTCACAGGCAAGGCAAATATGTACACACACGCACACACACGCGCATACATATATATATACACACACACACACATGGCTGTAACTCACCTTGGCCATCTGGGCCTGTATGCCACTGGTTTTCAGAGCATGCACAGCCTTCAAAGCAGCTCCTGGGCTGTCAAAGTCCACAAAGCCGTAACCTGTATTCGGTAGAACAATATTTACATGATCAGCCAACACATCATGACTCAACCCACATATTGCAAATGGAAGACTGTTGCTGAGGGATTGATCATACGCTGAGGTTCGTGGTTTGATACTGTAATTACATCGAGATGCGTTTTACATTATGACTCAATCATAGTCATTTGAATTTATGCAAACTATTTTTTACGGATCTGATTTCTCTCATTGGTTTCTGCGTTGCTTTAAGTAACAGTTCCACACTTTGATGAGAAGCTTGATAGCGCGCTCACGTGTAAAATTTGTTTTAGAATCCTCGTTAAAGGGTTAAGGAGCAAGAGACTAGAGTAATCTCAGACAAATGATCTTCTGCTGTCCTCATTTGTTGCTCGGTTACTCTTTAGACTTAAATTTGATTACTGAGACAAATTTCAGATATTGTGCAGGCTCACGAGCGAGCCAATCAAGCTTTCCTTTGTTAATCTTGTCTCGAGAATTGTATTATTTGAAACAAATAAACGTTAGTGGAGGGAGACAGAAATAGGACAATTTAAACATCTTAGCCGAGGATCTAAATCTCACTATGACCTTAAGATGAGTTATGTCTCAGAGAAAAAGGCAATAAAGACCAATAAGAGATCCTATTTTAAATGTTCCTTTTCTCTGGGTAAATATGTTACATGGCCCAGCAGCCAGTTATCTCATCTTAGCATCAAAACTGGAAACAGAGGGTAAAGCCTGGTTCTTTCCAAATGTAAGAAAACCATTTTTTGTTAAATCTGTACAAAACTGTATGTAACAGTAACTGAGGTGTGTAAATTACATGTTGAAGTTTAGCAGGGGATTCATTTTTTGCTGAGATCAACAATCTAATTCATAGTATTTAAATCAAAATGTCAAACTGTTAACCGGTTTTTATGTCTTTGATAAATTGCACACACTCTCCGTGCCCTTTCACCGTTTTCCAAAGCACACCAGGCTCTTTCTGATTCATGAATATGTTTTCCCCTCATCCCGTCACTCACTGGTTTCTATGTATTTCCAATACTGTGTAAATCTGTGACTCCTGAGCCGGCTAATCCGTCATAATCTGCTTTGGTTTCAGTCAAACTCACTGCATGGTATCATTGCATTGTAATGCGGTGCAGGGGTTGTAAATCAACATAGGTTCAGCTGTGGTGTCAAACAACAACGCAACAAGTTTGACAAAAATAAAAGCAGACAAATCCACTGTTGGTGTGTTCACAGTGATGGAGCACCCAACTCGAGGAAGTATTAGACGTAGCAATCGGTTTTCACACTGACTGGAAAATCATGAGCTGCAGGGAAGGAGTGGAAATTCATTCCAAACCACATGGAACATGTTAAAGGAATTTTCTGCAGTCATGTATAGTCACAGCATACAAACTAAAGCATCAAGGACTGTTCCATTGATGGATCAGGTGAAACATGTATTATCCTCCATATTTAAACGTGCAGCAGAGATACGCTCCAATACCGGGATTTCAATCATTTTTCTTCTTATCGAACAGAGCTCAACAATGACGGTGAGTTAAGGACCTTACTGACCTTTACATTTGTTGGTTGTCTTGTCCAGGATTGCCTTTGCTGACTGAATCTTTCCATACCTGAGCAAACATCAACATAAAGATTAGTGTAAAAAAATAGAAGCACTGGTGATCATCCTGTAAAAAAACAACTGAATCTCTCATCCTTCTCATTACCTCCCCCAGGGAGGTTATGTTTTCACCTCTGTCCATTTGAGTGTTTGTTAGCAGGATTACACAAATTACACTACGAGTGTATTTCCACAAAACTCGCTGAAAAAATTGGACATGGAACAAGACAGAAGATATTAATCTACCATCACTTTCTTTAATTTTACAAAATGGGGCATTTTGTTTTTGTTTTAAACATTTTCAACAATTTCCCAGGGCGTAAATCATGGATTTGGATGAAAAATAGACTGATATTCATGAATGTGTGTAATTTGGTGCTTGATTGAATTTACTGTTGGGCCATGGTGGGGGGTTGCGCTCTACTGAGGGCCATTCTCGTTATGTAGTGTTTATGTCAGTCAAATGTCTGTGTGTCCCTCAGGATATAATTTGTACAGAGAGCAACTTCATTCATCACGGTGATATCAAACAGCAGGAAAAAGGACAATTCCTGGAAATGATAAAAAAGTGGTAATGCTCATTGACATACATCACTACATGTTACCAAACACTGTTAAATCCAATTTCAGCGTTTCAGGCTCCGTTTGACTTTATAATAAGTTGAACTGTGGCACAAGCTGCGAGCTGCCATCTGAATGCCTAGCTTACATCACCATTCAGACCTTGTTGCTATGAAAAGCGCTTTCATTTCTGCTTTGTGCTGCCGAACACCGTTGGGAGCATGAACAAAACACAAGCAAACAGGACACAAACAGCTGCTGCGGCTGGTTACATGGGTGAATGCCTCTCTCCATATGTTCGGGATTCAGAGGGGACGAGAGGAGACAAAACTCCACTAATGATGGCGTCCGCCGCTCTAAACACTCCAGCTGAAGCCTGGAGTACCGAGTATTGAACGTGTTTACCTGCCTGCTTTACACAACATCTTTTGAATGTCATGTTGGCTTCACTTCCCACAGAGGAGCGATGACTTCTCTGTGTTTATAGATGTGGTTGAAGTGTTTTATGTGTCAGCGTACACACTATGGTTAGACCAGTGCATAATTCTGAATTCAGACGTTGATGTTTTTGCACGAAAACATCAAATACTAAAACAAATGAGTATTTTCGATCAATTTGTTGAATTAAATTAGTTTTTTATTTAGCAATTCAATGCTGTTTATTTAGTTAAATTTCCCTAACCTCTCTTGTCATCATCGAGGAAACAGCGTCATAACAGTTGTTGACAGAATGTTTTGATGAATCACTCTGGGTTTCAATAAAAAAATTAAAAACCGGCATTCCCCAATTTAATTACGAGCTTCTAAAAATTGAATTTGTTGACAGGATGTTTTGATGAAACCCAGAGTGATTCATCAAAACATTCTATCAACAAATTCAATTTTGCAGGTTTTTATTTTCGTGCCAAGAGCAAAGAGAGAAGACTGCTGACAGACCTCATAGTTAACTGTCCAGGAAATATGAAGCTAGCCCCCTCAGCTAGGTAGCTTAGCACAAAGACTAGAAACAGGGGGAAACAGCTAGCCTGGCTCTGTCCTAAGGTAACGAAAAACATCTAATGTTAGCAGCCCTTTAAAAGTCACAAATTGGCATTATAAATCTTGCATGTAAAATATAACTTGTCATGGTTTTACAGTTGTTTCCAGTCTTTGTGCTAAGCTAAACTAAGCTAAGCTAGCATCACCTGGCAGTGTTTTGTCTGTGGCGATCAAGTCCGACTGGAATGACTTTGGTATTTGAAATTCTACAGCCTGCTACTGGCCCCTTTTTTTTCAGCAAACAAGCATATCAGTGACAAAACACTACTGTGCACACACAAGCATACGTGTAGAGTTCAGTGTGTGTGTGTGTGTGTGTGTGTGTGTGTGTGTGTGTGTGTGTGTGTGTGTGTATGTGTGTGTGTGTACACTCACTGGTGACAGAGTTTGACCAGGTCCAGGTCTGTGGTGGCGGGAGGCAGGCCGCGGATGTACAGGTTGGTTTTGCTGAGCTGCTCCAGGCCTGTGCTGCTGCTGTTGCTGCTGCTGCCGGGACTGGACGGAGTCATGGGGTACGACTGCACACAGGAAACTCACTGTTAGCACGTGTATGGAAGCTCGGTAATCTGATTTAAACGCAGGTCAACGGTGATCACAAGAGCATCTCGTCTGGTCTGCGTTGTAAGTAAAAGTTGGGCTCTTGAACATATGAGATAAGCACCGTTTATCACTGATCCACACGACAGTCCGATTTCCAATAACAGGTTCTCTTTGATTTCCTGAAGTACTTAAGTGTGATTTGAGGTACCTGTACTTGAGCACCATTATTCCCTCTGAATTAAGGGCTTCTGCTTCATGAATACCGTTGCCTTTGATTGTTAAAATACATTTCCTTTATAATACAGCCTCATAATCAATATTTTGTATTGACCTGTCCAAGGTTTACCCAACTTCTAGGATTGGCTACAGCCACCCCCTCAAACTTCGGAACTTCAAAGAACCGAAGTTAGTCATCTAATGGTGAGGATCTAATGAGGATCTAAGGAAATATTTCTAGACTAAAACATCTCTACTTTTTACCTCAAAAAAAGATTTGAATATAGTTCTTCTAACCGGTTTCCGTGTAAGTCAGGTTTGACCTTCAAGCTCCTGGTTGTTGTAAAAATGTGATTCAAACCACGGAGTATAACAAAAAATATTTATGCTGGGTTGTGGGCGTCGGTGATTCACAATTTGATTAAATCTGTGTTCACATCTTCGCATCCTGCCGTTGTGTTGATCACAAAACTACAGTTTTCTTCATTCCCTTGAGCCAAACCACACCGCGCTGCCCTGCAAAGCATTTCCTTCCCCTTACTCATTCATTAAAATAGCTCCCAGCCACTGAACCCTCTCCCGATCAGATCAAAGACAAAGGCATGACAGAATCACACCATCTGTCCATAACCAAAGGACAATCCGCTCCAAGTGCCAAATCCACGGGTATAACTATGATCGCGCCAACAAGAATCACCGACAAACCCCTTCCAGAGAGTCTTGTGACGGGTGAGCGTTCGCAGCAGCTATTTTTTCTTTTACAGATGAGGAATTGATTGCTGTGGCAGGGAACATCTGTTCGGCCTGTTATGTCTTCAAGCGGAGGCCTTACATTTTTGTTGGTATGCAATTACCACGCTAACTTTATTGGGAGACCACCACGGGTTCACATAAGGCCTCTGAGAAGCGTGCATGGTCTCCATTAAAGACAGCAGCTACACTGTATTTCACAGACACAATATGAAATAGTACAGCAGACCAAACCTGTGTTTGCAATCACACTGAAAAACTCATTCACTGCTTCACCGCAGGGGGTTTGGATTCATGTCCTCGAAGACATCCAGTACAATCTTCCAATGAAATATTACAGCTGGATTTGAAATGTGGTTATTTGGGATGTTAGAGGCTGCAAGCTTACAAAAAAAAAAAAAAACCTGAAACCGTCAAACCACCTAATCTGATTCAGGGATCTCTATCATCACAGGGGCCTTCTCTATCCTCACCTCCCATCTGAATCAGAAGCTGCGGTGGGAGAGCAGATGGGTCTTCGGTCACATTTTTTTTTTTCCTGTTCACCTGAGAGGTCAAAATGAAGGATGTGCGACCTGCACACTTCACTCCAGCCCACTGACACACATTACATTACCTTAGCCTGAGCTATCTCCCCCACCCCCATCCCACCACCACCCCCCACCGCCCCCCCTCTCTGGATTCACCCAGAATGTATTAACCTATAAAACATACTACACTTCCCGTCATGCATATTGACCACAGCAGGCGATCGACTGGAGCAAACAAGGTTATACGGACGTTATAACGAAGGGAGCTGCACATCTGGTCCGACGCTGGGTTTATCTCAACATGAAGCCGAACAGATGATCGAGCTTCCCCCAGTCGGACTAAAACGAGTGAATCCGTATTTATTACATGTTGTTGTAGATAATAAAATGAAATCAGGGTTTAAAAATGATGTTATTAGAAGGGATATATTCCATATGGAAGCCGGGGAGGGCTCTCCAATGTCATATCTGGCTGCCATTATTCCGACTGTGTGTGTGTGTCCGTGTGTGTGTGTGTGTGTGTGTGTTAGAGCAGAAAAAAAAAAGTAGGCAGAGATTAAAGAAATGATAAATAATAATAAAGTGCCCGGGACCTACCTGCTTGCGAGTGGCTGTCTTCAGCGGGTTGCCCGTGTTTGCAAAGATCATCCTGGAGGTTACAGATGATATTTTTTTTTCTCCCCCCCTCCGCCACAAATAAAAAAATCGCCCAAAAAAAAAAGCGAGAGAGAGAGAGAGGAGACGGAATCCGAGCGGCGAGAGGAGAGCTATGAATGAGCCGCTGGGTTCAGATCATACCGCAGAAGATGGTTCGTGAGAAATAGATCCTGCACAGGTGAAGTGACACATCTATAGGGACAGATGCAGGAGATGGAGCAGCCCCCGGTCCGGTTCATTGATCTACGACGTCCTGCTGCAGACCTCAGTCCCACCTACTACAGACCGAACCATCTGAGCCTCCGCGGGGGTGTCCGCCGTCACATGAAGCTGCACGGACGCCGGATTCGAACCCGCACCGGTGCTTTGTGTCGTTGTGTTAAAAGCAGGATGTTGTGTTCGATGTCCAGGGCTTCGTGCGTGATCCGATACACAAAACCACACGATGCGTTTCAGTATCAGAGGAGCAACACAACCCCCTCGCTGCCTTTCGTGTTGTCGTCGTCCGCACATACCAAACATTCTTCACCCCCACCTCCTCCAACCACACACACACACACACACACACACACACACACCCTCTTCCTCTTCCTACCCTTCCCCCCATCCAACACACTACATGTCAGAGAATCAGGATGCAATGAAATATAAGCAGGGCCCTGGCCTCCGCTGGAGGTCACAGTCTCCCTGTAAACACAACCGTACACCACTGTGGGTTAATCATGGACAACAACAAATAAAAAACAGGCTGCAAATATTTTTGAAATAACACAATGTCGTAAGAGAAAACTCATTTACTTTACTTTACACACCGTGTTGCCGCCTCTTTTCTGATTTGCAGCATGTGTCCTACATTGAGTGGTTCACTTCAGTTTACAGCAAAATGTGTGTTTACCCACAAAAGATGTGTTACTAAAAACAAAGAAATAAGTTTACAAACTTTAAATAAGGGCGAAAAACGAACAAAAACAATGTATAGACCGAAGAGGTGTTGGTGGAAGAACATGCCTACCTTTCATATCCTGAAGAATTAAACTGGCAACCCTATTAGGTTCTAAAACCTATTCCATCAAACAAAAAAAAATAGATCACCTTCACCTTTTAAATTGATATAAATAACCTTTTCATATATTTATCCCTTCTACAGAAGCACATCTATTTCTTATATTTGTCTTTACCCTTATTTTGTTAAACTTGCCAGTTCCCCTCAGTTGGTGTCGAGACTAAAACAAACTGAATTGTGATATGCTAGCTTTATACATTATTTGTGTACTAACCCATAACATCTGAAGGCGTATAACCTAATAAAAAGTGGATTTGTTATTTGTCTGTATACTGTATATGTAAATCATGTGATGGCTTCATTTTACGTCGTAGAAACAAAATATTGACTCATGAACTCATACATCAAGAGAATCATTGATGTTTTTTTCCATTCACAAGATTGATTTGCCCATACGTGGTTTGTAAAAGTGAAAACTGTGCATTTTTTTGTATTTGGCACTGAAATAAGTGAGAGGTGGAAAATGAGGAACAACAGCTTCCTGGTAATTCCTCTGATTAGCATGAAGATGACCTGACCACTCTGTTTTTTCTATCTCTGGGACCTTTTGGGTTCATCAGACAGAGTAGAAAGCTTTTATTTGTAGTTATTGCCCTCAGAGTGAGGAGCGGCCTCCCTCATTACAACAGGTCCAGCCTCTATTGTCCGCTGTGTGTGTTTTACATCTGCCTCTTCTAAAGTTTGCGTTTCATCCTGTAATTCTTATTATCTGTTGAGCTGTAGTTATGACCTTTAGTCTTCATATGCTTTAATGTGAAAATAACAATTACTAATCAGGGGTATTGCTGTGTGCATCAACCCATTGAACCTCACTGAGCCCCTTTGCAAGCCACACTGTTCAAACACATTCATCTGTATTTTTTAAAGTCGCAATTCAGACATTTTTGAAAGATGCTAAATATGTTGCCTCCATGAACTATTGATAAATAAATAGGTTTCGATATTTCACTCAATAAAAACATCATAATGCTTCAATGCTGACACAACAGGAACGTGTGTTTCTGTCCCTGTGTTGAAGGAAAAGATTTTTCCAACCTTGGAGCTACTCAAGAGGAAACCCGTTACTGTGACGGGTTCAAATCAATATAACGTGTCCTTGTGTTTATTTTGATCCTTCGAGTTGAAAATATTCGACCTACATCTTTTTGCAAACCTTTAAATCATCAACCATGTAAAAACCATGAGAAAATCCAGTGTGCTGTGGTTCAGTGTGGCTTGAATAAAATAAAAAAACGGGAGCAATAAATAAATAATTCTGGTCAGTTCAGCCTTTCCTTATAAGTAGATAACACAGAGATGACAGATGAGAGAGGATGGGTGATGTGCAAAACAGGTAGAATCAAACTACAGACTTTAGATCGTATGGTGTCGCTCTTAACCGCTATAAATAGATTTGAATGTTTATTCAGAGAGTTAATAATAAACTCTAGGTTACACAGGTATACAGTGTTTGTGTCGGACTAAACTGCCTGGGTTCACGCTGCCTTTTACTTTTACCTAATTACGCTCATTTTATATTCACATACAAACACTTAAGGACTCAAAGCAACGCTTGCTCGCGGGTCCTGCCGGAGATTTATGGAGCAGAGTTAAATCCAAATCCCATCAGGGTGCAGAGAAGCTCTTAAAGCATCGAATTTCTCTTCCTTGTTTCCTCTGCTGGTGGGATTAAGGTTTCATGCTGGTGTCGTGTTACAGGCTACTTCTGATCATACTAAAAAATCATTCCTATCGAAATAATCTGCAGCAATAATCTTTTCTCAAACCGATGATTTCCTGTGCTTGTTAATATCCATTTTGATAAATATTGATGAGTAAACCCCTCAAATAGATTTCATATATATGCTAATATTTCACAAATTAAAACTGTGCATTTCTCATCTGTTTGCTTAATGCCTTGAACCTGTTTGGTTTCCAATGCTGCATTTATCTCAAGCCTTCCATTTATCCATGTTTCCATTGTTTGTCTGGGGCATTTACAAAAGCTTTAGAAATGACTTTTCCCCATATAGAGAAACAAAATGAATAGGTTTCGAATTCAGCCACTGGGAAGCTGTCAACCAATCATATGTGGAGCTGCATTCAATGGGACCACACAGTCAGCAATAATGATTCATTAGCAAAAACTCAGCCCCCTCGAAGGGAAAAAAAATAATGGCCGTCTGCCTCCTGTATTGTCTTCACTCATCAAGTTATTGCTTAGATAAGACCCTTTAATGGTGGGTGTAGCCTAGACCTGATGAAGGGTCATAATAGGAGACTACAAGCCAAAGGAAATGAGATAAAACAGAGAGAGCATTAAGGATGTATACTTTAATAATCTGGAGGATGGGCATCTTGAAGAAGCACATCCTGGTTCAGGCTGTGAGGAGGTAGCAGGAGGTGCTGTGGTTGTGGAGAGGGAGGAACCGAGGAATGTGGATGATTATCTGTCTTGTCTGCATCCACCAAATAACTAACATGCCAGCTGACCTGTCTGGCTTTGACACGGCTGTGGACAGATCGTCAGAGTTGTTCTTCAGGATTGGCCACTGCCGGTGTGAAATACAACAGAGCAAATGAGGGCTTTTCCACCAACGCCAGTGTGACGGCGTGGCTTGGGCTGGAGTTTGTGGCTCCTCTGGGAATAATGAAATGCCTGCATGTTGAAATATGAGACGCCACACAGACATCACAGCGGTTTTCATTCCTTGTAGTATTAAAGGAGAGAAGCTGCATGTTTTATCAGTGTTGGTGATGATAATAATCCTGGCTAAGTCTATTGTTTCATTCATTTATATTCTAATATGTATATCAAATTACCTTAAAGTACTAACTTAGTGTCCCAGTTGATGGCATATTTAATATGGTTCTTATCACTTCTCTCTTTAAAAATAAATATTGGACCTATTCGGTAGTTTCAAACAAAACTGATGTTGTATGGTTTAGCTACATACTGTGTACTTTACATACATACTCTAAACAGCAGCTAGGGAAAAATATTAAATTGTATTTGACCATTGATAAATATTAAAAACATGTAAATAAACAGCCATTAACCCACCAGAAGCACACAACCACTCAATAGGGCCAGCAGAAGAGAGAGTGAGGAAAACTATATCTTATCCTTTAATGCTCTTTTCCAAAAACACATTCAATTCAAGTTTATCGATACAAAATAAAAATCAGCCAAGGGACTGCACAACATAGATGATATATTCCATTTAAATGCAAAACATTTTGCATTGTAGAAATGTATCACAGAATTCAATAAATGGGCACTGTAGTTTTAAATAAAAGTATTGTTGTTATTTGTATTATCACAGGGATGCTGTTATTAATATCACAAATGTAATATTGAAATATAACATGTATTATATTATTAATATGCTTGATAATATAATAATAATAATAACATGCAATATATATCAATCAATTAGTTACATATTTGTTATTTCATTCTTTCTTTGTTTTGACCAACGACCAAAAACATGGGAAATAGTGATGATAATAATATTATTATCATTATTAGGCTATTATTATTGTTATTATTATTATTATTTCTAGGATTATGTGTTTCGTCCCTGTCGCGCCCCCGTGTGTCCTGATTTTGCAGTCGACGTCGTGACGTCATGGGAGCGACGGAAGTAGTTTTCCTGAGAGAAGAATCTGGCTGATTCATTGTAGTCGGTGTGTTTGAGTCTGAACACCGAGAGAAACTCGTTCTTCTGAAGCTTCGACCCGTTTGACAGCAGGTGAGTGGAGTCAGGACTCGACCACAGACACAAACCTGCAGAACACACGGTGACACGGAACCGGCGTCGGTAGTTTGTCGCTGCTTCTCTGCTCCGAGATGACACAGGCGAAGTTAGCATGAGGAAGCTAACGGCATGCTAATGCTAACAGCCAGCAGTAGTTTCTAAACCGAGCGATTTAACGTCAGTTCATTAACAAGTTCATCGTTTTTTATAATATTGCTGCTCAAACATATTGAACGATAGATGGAATCAAACATTAGAACTAGATTTTCCGTGTTTACGTGACTCTGGAAATCAGCTAACTGATGCTAACTAGCCACTTGGCCGCTAGCGTAATTTCTATGCAGGATTGCTTTGCGTATTTTATATATAATAATAATGTTGTTGTAGATGTGACAGACTCAGGCTTTTATAGACATTATTATAAAATGATTGTGTCTGCAATCAATAAGTTAAAAAGGCCTCGTGATGTAGCTGAAAAAGTACAGAATAGGTTAAAACACAGAGAAATATAATGTATTGAAAATAAGAATAAAAATTAAATGGAATCTACACCAGAGTAATTACAAAGGAAGCATTGGCCCTATACAATATAGAAATATAAAAACTGTTTGTATAGTTTTTGCTGCTGTGGCATTAAACTGACTGGTGCACTTATTATGTTGTCTAATGCATTTTTTATCTGATGTTGTTTTACCAACAACTTTAAGTTAATAAAAATTATCTTACGTCCCAGATAGATACTTTATGTAAACAATTTGTACTGAATTGACCCTAAAGTCCTCTTCAACTTATTTTTATCTGATACATCTGATCTTGTTATAATCACACGTCACATGTACCTCTCTGATATCTGATAAGTTCAAGTTGCTGCTAATGACTTTTTAATGTCTTTTTTTTAACAGATAACTATGGATCGGCTGCTGAGACTTGGAGGTGGAATGCCCGGCCTTGGCCAGGTAACGCATGATCGAATAATCCATAGATGCTTAGTATCAGTGCTATTTATTTTAAAGCTCTTAGATGTGATTTAATAAAACATTTTGGTTTGCCGCACTGGTTTCTGCTCATAACATTCTTGGGATTCAGTACTGCATCGATTAAGACAATGTCACTTTCAGCGTTAGCAAATATTAGAGGTGAGACAAATGTATAGCAGTCCTATATACTGCCACAAATGTCATGGTTTTAATGTAGTGTTCCACAGGATTAATATATGTAGTTTTCACCCTTTTAGATATTATATGAATTAAAATTCTGGATGATTCTTGGATTGTGATGGATAATTTACAAAAGACATGGACCACTGGTGAATAAACTGTGGTTTGACTCCTCAGGGTCCCCCAACAGACGCACCTGCAGTGGACACAGCAGAACAGGTGTACATTTCCTCCCTGGCCTTGCTCAAGGTAATCACGTATTATCGCACTAATCCTCTTTTTGATGTGGTCATATTCAGTTTTGTGTATTTAATAGCACCTTTGTGACGTCTCCTTCATTAGATGTTGAAGCACGGGCGTGCTGGTGTACCAATGGAGGTCATGGGATTGATGCTGGGAGAGTTTGTTGACGACTACACAGTGCGAGTGATTGATGTGTTTGCCATGCCCCAGTCAGGAACGGTAGGTTTTCTCCCTCATGATATTAGTTGTTATAGAAACCCTGATCCAGATGTCTCATAACACACTGCACTTCATTAAGCTTTGCATTAGGATATGATGTAGGTAGGGGTGCAACGATTAGTCGACGTCGTCGACAAAAATCGATGACAGGAATAGTCCCCGACGAATTTACTAGTCGATGATTCGTTGGTTACGTCATAGCACGTGTTTTTCGTGCCGCGCAGCGGAACTAAACGTCGTTTTATCGGAGGTGCTGATGAAAGCAGCTGAGGAGTGAGCCATCTCGCTCCCTTCCTATCTCTGAAAGTCGCGCATGTGCAATAGTGTCAAAACACGGTCCGATGGCGGCCTCCGCTGCAGCAGCACCGCGCACCAGAAAGTAAAAAGTTCCGGAGAACTTCACCCTTAACAGCCTGAAAAAAACTACCTGCAGTATCTGTACAGAGGACCTGCTCTCCATGGAAGCAGGACACGCACATTTGAGGAGGAGGCACGTGTGACTTCGTAACGGAGACGATGCGGACTCGCCTCTGTCAGATGTTATATATACATGTATATACCTGCGCGCAGGATTCTAGCATCCATTACAAAAATATGGTTTAAACTTTTTTTTAACGAGGTTAAAAGCGTTGTTATCCTATTGCCTGACAAACGTCTTTTATTAATCATAATTATTTAGTCAGAAGAAGACTGTAGTTTAGTTTGTTGATGTTTTTATTGCTGTTACTTTCCCTGTCATTTTTGTTAACAGGAAAAATGAATACTTGATTTTTAATTTATTTGTTTTATTAGCACTTTGCCTGTCCTTGGTTTTAAATGGACAAAAACTTGATTTGTCTTTGCTTTTGTGTCAGCAGTACCCTTATATGCAACAAAGTTTATTAAAAGACATATTTTTTGAATGAAGTATCAATTTTTATTGCCTTTATTTTCAGTCATCACATGCCTCGAACAACCTCAAGCTAAATTTAAAAGCTGTTTGCTAAATAAGAGCAATTGAGAATTTGTGTCATTCATAATCCGATTAATCGTTTCAATAATCGGTGACTAATCGACTATCAGAATAGTCGTTAGTTGCAGCCCTAGATGTAGGATAACAAATGCTTTGTTCTTGTGCTGACATCAATAGTTTTATAACAAAGTCTTGTCTTTTCTTCCCTTACAGGGTGTGAGTGTTGAAGCAGTGGATCCTGTTTTCCAGGCCAAGATGTTGGACATGCTGAAACAAACCGGCAGGTAAAACTTGCAGTCAGAATATTTTAATTAATTCCCCAGGTCAGATTTGGTCTCACAAATATGTTGAAACCCGTTCACTGTCTTACTTTCTTCGTGTCGCTCTTTAGACCAGAGATGGTGGTGGGATGGTACCACAGTCACCCTGGGTTTGGCTGTTGGTTGTCTGGCGTGGACATCAACACACAGCAGAGCTTTGAGGCCCTGTCAGAGCGAGCCGTTGCTGTTGTGGTTGATCCCATTCAGAGCGTCAAAGGAAAGGTAAAGATGTGTGGCTGCTGCTGAACACAAGATCATCAATTCATTGTGAATCCATAGTGAATAGAAGAAAGAACGTACTGTTCAGTAAACTGTTCTCATGTGTTCCACAGGTTGTTATTGATGCCTTCAGATTGATCAACGCCAACATGATGGTTTTGGGTCATGAACCCAGACAAACCACATCTAACCTGGGTCATCTGAACAAGCCTTCAATCCAGGTAACAGAAGATCAATGATTTATACAATCACTTCATTCTGTCAGTGCTTTTCCTGTCAAAAATCCAGACTGAATTTTATCACAAGAAGTTTTCCAATGCATTTCAAAATTTACTAATGGATTTTTCCTCAGTGTTTGAGGACGCTGTCCCGTCAGAGAATGGAGACATTTTGCTCGTTATTTCACTGGGTTTCACTCAATGTTTTTCTTTTGGTTTGCAGGCTCTGATTCATGGACTCAACAGACATTACTACTCCATCACCATCAACTACAGGAAAAACGAGCTGGAGCAGAAGGTTAGGGAATACACCTATTATATAATGCTTTTAATAATATTTATTTGTGGTGTTTTATTAAATCGTGAAAAACGTGACTGTCGATATTTCAAGATGCTGTTGAACCTGCATAAGAAGAGCTGGATGGAGGGACTGACCCTGCAGGACTACAGCGAGCACTGCAAGCTCAATGAGACCATTGTCAAGGAAATGCTGGAGCTCGCTAAGAACTACAACAAGGTGAAAATCTTCAGGCCTCATCCAACAGCCTTCTGAAAATCATTTTATTAAACTCATCAGAAAAGCCCTCAATAAAGCACAAAATGTAACAAAGGTTCTAGCGTGCCTTGCTGTATGTTTACAATCAAGATGAGTACATTTGATTAGAATAATATTGTTGGCTTTATCAACCTTCTATACAGAAGTATTAATACTCTTCACATTGACTTTTAAACTGTGTTAATGCAGAGATCCCATCACAGGGATTTCACAGAGGAAATTACTTCTCTATCATTTTTATTCTACCGTTTGCTCCAGTGCAGCAGTCAGAGAATCAGTGTTACTCTCCCATGAGTTTGTTGATATCTGCGAGCATGCTTTATATCCCTTAAACAAGATTCCTCAGGTCTTGCCTGACCATACCATTATATTCAGTATTTAATTTGAGCCATGCATACAAACACGATGTGGCTCCTTGAGATGTGACACTGTTGTGTTTTTAACTCAGGCCGTTGAGGAAGAGGACAAGATGACCCCAGAGCAGCTGGCCATCAAGAATGTCGGTAAACAGGTAAGAAAACAAAGTTCAGATGAAGACATTTGTGAAAGCTGATGTTTATAATTTGTCATCTTTTAGTGTTATGACAAATTGCTCCATCAAGGCCAGTAAATGTTTAGAGGAAGAGTTGATGAATGTCCAAGTAGAGAATGAATAGCGCCTGGGATCTGATAACTTATCTAAATTTCCTTTTTTAAACCAAAGACACTGTGTATTAGTTTTTCTTTGTTACATCTCACCGTTGATCTTCTCTGTTCTCTGTCCTCCCTGCAGGATCCCAAGAGGCACTTGGAAGAGCACGTAGATGTTCTGATGACATCCAACATCGTTCAGTGCCTAGCGGCCATGTTGGATACCGTCGTTTTCCAGTGATGGTCCTGTGTGTGTATACCTGTTAATATTGCAACCCTTGTTTTCTTTTATATAAAATAAATGTATGTATGAAAGAATTGGCTTATTTCTGCTTGGAGGAGAGACAGTGTGGGCGGCATCAGATTTAGTTTTCTAAGCAACAAAGTTCTAGCTGATAAGAACATAAGTTTGTTTCTCTTTGAATCAGAGTATGTTTATTGTATTATTTGACAATATTTCAATGGATCCAGTTTTAAACAAGGGGCAAGTCAATTGATTTGGAAAACACATTTGAATCCTTTAAACCAGTGCTGATTTGTGATCGCAGTAATTTTCCTTGACTTCATAATGTAAAAAAAATTTAACCCATCAGGTCTGATTAGTAGAATGCTGCTATTATTGAACCCAGGTACTTAGATGTAATATCCATTCTTACCACTCGATGGAGCAAGAGTTGCAGTTTACAAGGTTGAAAACAAGATTTTATAAAACATTTCAGTCCGGTTATTGTTCCAAAGCTTCCAAGTTACACAACTCCAGGGATCGGTTTTTATTAAGTTGGAAACAAGAATTGGAAACAGCAAACATCACAGAATCCTCCTGCCAAAGTATAAAAAACGAACAAACTTTATATCCTCTTTACCGAGTCCATTGTAACATATTATTGCTCCACTGTGCATTGATTAACAATCTGCTACTTCTGACTGGGCCTGAATTTCAAAGGTAGGATTTCCTCCCACATGTTTTCTCGCAGGCTTGAGAACAAAGTTAGTGAAATGGAAAAAGATGATGCAGGCTTCATTAGCGGAGACTGCATGATCATGGCCTTTTACAAGTTAAAAAAAAAAGGCAAGAAGCAAAAGTAATCCGTCCTGTTTTCAGCCTAGTTAAGTTTGCATCTGTAATGTTCAGTCGACAGATAGAAAATTCAGAGATGAGTCATTACAGATTTTGGAGTAGGTTGTTTTCAGAAAGGAAGAACATGAAGGATGGTGAAGACATTAGCCTGACATGAAATATACAGTTTGACCCGGGCTAGATGGACCGAATAGCATAGCAACAAGGGAGTATTTGTCGACCGTAGAACAATAGTGTTTTCTTGCTCTGATCGTGGGAGCTGGGCCCAAATGCCAATATCCCTCTTAGTTTATTATAGCGTGAAGAGAAACGTCTCAATAATGGGCTCGCGGGATCTGGGCCAGGGATGCAGCTTGCACTGCACTAACTCCAGAGACGGCAGAGAACACGGAGCATATGGTGTTTCTCCACCCTGTCCAGTATATACTAACTTGACAGAGAGTTACGAGCGCCGTGGCCTCCTGCCATGATATCGACCCCGGGAGGCTTCAGGTTACATAATTCTTGTGCCTGACTGAAATCTTTGCAAATCACACAGGATGGAATTGGCTTTCTTTCAATGTGAATGTTGGGATGGTGTGAAATGAAATGAAACACCCTCTCTCGAGTGATTTGGGGAATGTGAACCTTTGCCCCCAGACAAAGTCCTCATGCAAAATCCATAAACTAAAAGCCCTGGCTGCAGAGATCCCAGAGTTCCAGTGCACCTTTACTGTCCAAACCCACCTGTGTTTTCTCCAGTCCATTGCATGAAGGAAGCAACAGAGGACAACGTGTCTCGTGTTCCTTCGTAGCACTTATTTATAATGTCCCTGACCTCATGGCAAACCACTTCTCGGTAGATAATTTCAGAGGGGGAGACTGTGAACAAGGCAAGATGGATGCTGGTGTTGTTTGGTGTGGTTGAAGAGGACAGATCACTCCCATAGACGAGAACACATCACTCTGGCCCTGCCCCAGTGGATGGGAGCCGGAGGACGACAGCATGAGGTCATTCTTTAGTATGTGCTCTCTCAGATAAATAGTTCGTGTTTTACAATCATAAACAATTACAGCATAAAAAACTGCATATAAGTCAACTTTTGTTTTCGTGGACTGATGAGAATTCTTTGTTTCTGAGTCATGGTCTTGTGAAATGAAGTGAGGAGGTGATAAATGATCGTAAACCTTCTCTTGTTGAGTTTCAGTTTGTTCTTGACCATGGAAACAGGTTCTGACAAAAACAATCTCACTTCATGGTCCATGCATCTGCTGCTCCGGAGGTTTTGATCATATGATTCTCGGGATGTGAGTTTATTGGTCCACCACTTGTGTCCAGACTGAAATATCTGAAGTCGTATTTCATTAATTTGTCATAAAATGACCTGCTCGGTCTCCATGAGTGGAGGAATCCTACTAGGTTTGGCAATACCCTGATGTAGGTAATACTGCCCACTGTTTTTGGTACAAATGTTCACTTGGACTCACGGATTAACTGATTTGTATTTGGTGGTCAAAGGTCAAGGTCTCTGTGACGTTTCAAAATATGCTTTTGTTATTGTGAATGCTGTATTTCATAAACACCTTGAGAGAACCCTTTGGGGGGGTCAAAGATCACAGATGAACTTCTTCAAATTGAGGTGGTCTAACTTGGGTGGAACTTCAAAGTGTCCACAAAGTTTAATCTTAGACTCACAGATAAATGGGTTTCATTCCGGCCTCACAGAACCTGGCTTTGGCCTCTTGAACATGAAATCTCAATATCCTCTTCAAATGTGGACTAGTTTCCATGATTCAACGATTAACTAATTAGATTTCATTGGTCAAAGGTAAAATTCCCAGTGACCACATATTGTAAATGCAACATGTCAGGAACCCCTGGAGGGACCGAAGCTGGACGCATTCAACTGCAGGAAAGTAAGTCTAGTTTCTTTCTGTTCTGCACTCTAATGAGGGTTCAGCAGTGTGTGCGTGGTGTACTGCATGTGTTAGAAAGTACAAGTACTCTGCACATCTCTTTGGGGTTATAAGCACTCAACCATCGACCGAGATCTGCTTTCACACGGTCTCCATCCCGACTGTATTTCACCTCCCAGCGCTGCCTGTTAAATGTGACCAGGCAGAGGTGACGTGGGCTGTTGGGGCATTTCAGTGTAATGCAAGCTGCCGGGACAGCTGTGTTCCATCAGCTCAGAGTCTGCCTCCCCTGTCCTGACCCTTCGGTTAAAGTACCCTTGACCTGCAGAGATCCTCACTCTCTCAACACATCTGTCTTGCCAAGAAATAAACAGATCTGCAGGGCACTTCATACCTGCAGTGTTACAAATACTAATGTATACAACGTGAGAAATGGTGCCGGCTTCTGTCAGAGGGGGCAGGACAGCTGGGAGATGTGGAATGTGGGCTGTGGTCCGACAGAAAAACTTGAAGCACAGTTTGGATCAGCGGTCGTCTCGCATCGGCCTCAGAGTGTAAATGAATGGCGGAGGTGTGAGAGTCGTCCCGGTTCCTGACTGCCAGGTCGGCCACATTTCACCTCAGGAATACATGTGGTGTGACTGAATGTGTTCCTTAAAAAGGACGAATTAAAGAGGGTGGATTTAGTAGAGGGCCGTTACAAGGCAGAATATTTTATAGGGTTAATTAAACAGCAAATGAGGAACAAGATGGTTCTTTGTGGGTTTTTTCTTCATTGGAACAAGAAGTTAAAAAGCTAAATCATCCAAGAAAACAAATGACTGTGAAAGGTTTGCATTAGGTGCTAAACTTCCCCAAGAGCTCAGGAGTTCTTCTGCATCCCTTGATCTCCACACAGACATGTTGTAGCTCCCTCTGATCTGCGTTTGGTAAAGTGGTGTTGACCACTGTTCTGACCAGAGGCCGTAAAAGTCACGTTATAGAGAGAGTTTGTGTTCATCTGTCTGGAGGTGGCCTAACAAGACAGAGTGACCTGCCCTGACCCCCCCCCCCCCCCCTCCTGGTCTGTGGAGGACATTCTGCAGTCTGAGAACACAAAAGACAAACAAAGTATATTCTCATTCGCTGCGAGATTAGTTATAGATTAAGTTTATTAATGCAAAATGCAGGAGTTTTTGCAACAATAAACTTGTTCTAAAATGGAAGTAGAATTGGAATAGTATCAAAAAGCAAGGATGCTCTTGCTTGCACTCCTGCAAGCTAATATTTTTTTTCTGTTTTTCTGTTTTTAAGCATTTTATGAATTTTAATTAATACATTTTTAACTCTAATTTTTACTTCTTTCACATTTTGTTTCCCTTTCTTTCAAATGTCATTTTGACATTTAATTTGTATCTATATTTGATATCATTTTGGGAACCGATATCTAAGTGTGCACTTTGGTGCAGCTTGATTAAGTTTCAGACTGTTCTTCTGAGGGCTATTTTAGTTTAATTGTATACTGCCATTATTTGCTTTTTATGTTTTAGATCCCTTGTTTCGTACGACTACGTCTCCTGGTGTTGTTCTCCGGAGATATTTATGAAGTAACTTGAAGTGATCCAAACTGACTCCTGCTCCACAGTTCAGTGCCGCAGTGTGGACGGGAAACTCTTTGTCCTCTGTGCTGTCAAACTGTTTGAAACTGCTGATTCCTGGGAAAAGGGAACACTGACTAAGACCCCATTTGTTTTCAGGCATGTGCAAAAGAGCTCGGGTTCTGCAGGGAAAGGCCACTGGCCAACATTCAGACCTGTAGCCACACAGCGAGTCCATCGACCACGCCATTTCTTATAATTATGTGAAGTCATTTCTCCCCATGTTTGCTCTCTTTGTCTACCTTATGCAACGCAGCCATATGCTTCCAATCCTCAGGAGAGCGTCGGGAGAAAATACAAGCACAAGAATTTACCAGAAACTGTTATCGCTCAAAGCACAGATAAATGAATCTGGGAATAGTCCCCCCCTCCCCCCACTCTCTCTTTGACTGTTTGTTTAAAGGTTCCCCTTGAGATATTGGTCAGTGAAATGATGGGAGGAAAGGATATAATAGAGGACAAGTACACAAAGGCCATCCGGTGCGGTGGAGTCCAGAACACGTAGTTAAAGTTCCAGGGAGGATTCAACCCTCGATGCTTTTATCATGATGCAAGATTTTAGACCATAAGTGAGCTCTCTGTTTTTACTCTGCTGCGTGTGTGTGTGTGTGTGTGTGTTGCGTTGTGTGGGTTGTGGCTCTCCACTGGTGTTGTGCCCCACAGCCTTTGCTTCTTTGCATCAATGCTTATGAAGCTTTTAATGACAGTCACCATTTCCGCGGTGTTGTGATGTTACTGGTTGCCTGGGACGATATTTCCATTCTTGCGTGATGATGTCACTGTCGACAGAGTTTCCACCACAGCAAAGGGCTGTGAGGAGATGAATGCGAGTGTGTGTGTTTGTGTGTTTGTGTGTTGTGTTTGTGTGTTTGTGAATTTGTGTGTGTGAGTTTGTGATGTGCAGTCAGACCGGCTGCATTTGCACAGGGAAGCAGGGTCGTGTTGAACAGAACCGCAAAAGAGAGGAGCTGTTTTCATTGGTCCGGTCTGAGCCGGACTCAGCGTCTGGGGCCGTGTTGTTTAAGTCAATAAGGAACTCTGTAACACACACAGGGAAATAAGCAGCTCTCTGTGTTACAGTGTGTTTACTCTTTGTCCTTTAATTAGAGGTTACATAAGTTATTCTTTCTGTCAAAATGGCAGTAATGAGATATGAACTGTGAGCAGGCCATGACTCGCACGGTTGACTCAAAGGTTGCTCCCTTCACATTTAAGATTTTATCACATCCAGTTTTGTGGCACAACGTTATGCGTATTTGTGCCTTGCCAAAACGTAACATAGAAGAATATTGAAAGGTCTCAACCTTACTTTGTATCGTTGTAGGTTGTGATTAGTGCAATACAAAACAAATGTATTGAAAGTATATTATACAGAGTTAGAAATGTAAAGCAATGATCCATATACACATAAAATATATATACATGATTATAACCTTCTAATAGGCCGGTCTCAATAGGAGTAATTAATATTAATATAAGATAACTATGTCCAGAATCAGTAGAAAACATGTATATGTCTGCCAAGGCCCAACAGTCTCCTAAATCCAATCAAGATGTACCAGATTGCACACACTTATAAATATTAGTCCCCTAAATATGCCTGATTTTATTGGTTAACAAGATCCAAGAGTTATTCTCTGGGGAATCAGTGAAAATGTAAAAAAACAAAAAACATATCTAGCACTGTAAGAAAGTGATTCAGACATTTCCTGGATCCATCCCCTGATCTGCAACTGGGCCAAAACCTACTGGACTCTTGCCTCTCAGGTTCTGTGGTAATCCGTCCAGGGCTGAAAACATAACCCTGGACATTAATACTTATTCATCCTTTCTGATGTTGCTCACGGTTTGTTTGCATCAGTAACGTCTTTTTAAAAAACATAAACAAGTTGAAGTTGGTAAAACTTGTAAGTTTGCACATCTTTCAGTGCAAACTACCAAAATAAATTAATTGAAAAATAACTTAGTGAGCTCGGTTTGTCCGATATTATAAGTCCTTTTATAACCTGGGTACTTTGCATTTGTACATATTTTTATTTATCAATTTTTCATTTTTATTGAATAGCTCTGACCAATGATTCATGTACTTAAAGTCCTCGCCTTGATCTTTCTCCTTAAGGCCAATTTATGCCTTTCCGTTTTTTCTATTACGGACAGATAAGACCGCCCTATCCGTCGTGAAACGCCCTCTCCGAGTGCTTCAGACAGCTTTTCGTACACGTCTGATTTTTCTAACTATCCGTCTTCATGTTGGAGACCCGACGGACCGCTCTTGGCTGTGATTGGTCCGCCAACGACATGCTAACTGCGGTGGTAACAGTGCAAGAACCCGCCGTCACGACTTTAATTCCACTTCTATCATGACACTGTTTCTATAATACCGTCAGGTTAGAAGCAAACACTGGATAGTAGTTGTTAGTGCCGGGAGTCCCTGCTGACTGTGTGTGGAAGCTGGGGGGGAGCTAGTTCCGGGTAGCTTCTAGCTACATGTAGCCTCAAGCAGATTCAAGCTGTGGAATCAGCAACACAGTTCGGAAACAAGACCGGGGAACCGCTGCGCTAAGAAACGATAACATCAGCATCTTGACACGCTGGGTGTCACTTTATTTAGTTCTGTTAGTTAGGGTGACCAGACGTCCTCTTTTTCCCGGACATGTCCTCTTTTCGAGACCTAAAAAATGCGTCCGGCAGGGATTCCAAAAACGTCCGGTATTTTGCCTCGTCGCAAAAAAATATAAATAATTTTTTTTTTTTTTTTGCCTCGTCGCATATTTGTGTTTCTGGGTCTTTAACATAGCCTACTAGTTATTTCGGCCTTCCAAGTTCTGGAAATGGTACCACCCTTACGTTCCACCTTCTTGCGCGAGCTGACTGTAGAGAGAGTCTGTCATTGGGCGACCGATCTCAGGGTTGCCAGAGCCACGATAATTATCCTCCAAATACGACTATTTTGAGCCTTTGGAACGTTACTTTGCCAATTCCAATCTGGCAACATTGAGCACCTTGCCGCTTCCACTCCGTGCGCTATTTACAACAGCACATAATATGGCCAACCACATGAGGAGGACTGAAAAGTTTCTTAATTTTCTTATTTTAATATGTGGCCATATAAAGAATTTATTATTTAGAATGTTTTATTTGTTATCATTATTGACACATTTAAATGCCACAAAAAAGATTTGTTTTACATTTGCACTTTGCAATTTTGTTAAAGTTCAATAAATAGATGTTCATATAGTCATTTGTGTCATTTTTGTCATTTCATTTGTGACATTTGTATGCATTCACATGGTCATGGTGCGGCATGCTATACACTACACCTCCCCACGCCAACACCCCCCCCCACCCCCGCGACGAAGTGTCCTCTTTTTTACAAACTCAAATCTGGTCACCCTATGTTAGTTGCCATGGTTCAGTGTGTGGGGCAAGCTAACATGTCAACAGAGACACGTGGACTTCTTCTTCCCAAATGGGGTAGGCTTCTCTGAGCTCGTCTTCCGTTGCGCCACCTATGGGTTTGGCAGGGAATTGTTTTTAGACGGATAGTCGTCGGAGAAGTAAAAATCAAAAAGACTCTTTGTCCCCCGCTGAGACCTCTCCGAGAAACGGATACGTAGAAGTATATAAGAGCCTTTAGAGTCTTTGCACCACCAGCAGGTTGATTTTCATACTGTCCAATATTCTGACTCGGCAAATAACTAATAACAGCATATCTAATGATGTTCTCATACGTCACTGCTGAGCTGTGCAGCTTAGTTCATAGAGAAGACAAAAGTTTCTGTTGCTCAACAGAAGTAAGAAGAAGCCAAAAAAAAAAGGAGAACTACATAAGACGGTCCTTTAAAAATATTAATATCGTCAGATTTGCTCACATTTGCAAAAATGACAGTTACTAAGCATTTGTGCAAATTTAAGCATTTTCCATTTGAAATACAAAAACTGATTTTAACAAGTTTAACTTCCTATTTTCATACCAGTCAATACAGAAACCTCCAGACTTCCTTCTCTGGTTATGAGACAATCGCCTCTGACTAAATCATCTCCACAACAAACACAGATGTTCACAATATTTTCACCATGTCTGTGTCATATCTGTGGGAGTCTGTTATTTCATTTCTGCAAAGTCTAGGTCAGTCATGGTTCAGCAGATTGACTGTATCTATATAAATATCCGGAGAAAGTTTGTTTTCCATACAGGACGCCGTTGAGCGGTGGTTTATCACCGACATGTGACTTCCTTTACCTGTACGTGCACTTCACACCTCCTGTCGCAGTCTCCCGTGAGTCACATGAAGTCTCCGTGATTATGTGTGAACTCCCAAAGATGTCCCAGCTTTTAACCAATAACCTCTGGTGCGTCTGATGTCATGCGCTGGATTCCTTCAGGGGACGAGGAGCTGTGTAATTACAGGAGATTAGAGAAGGAGACAGACATTATAAAGACCCACGAAAAACACACACACACACACACACATTGGGATGATGTCATGCTTGTCTCCGAGGACCTTCTATCATCGTCTGTTTAATTGGTCCTCGGAGCTGCAGGACAGGACACATTACCCTGAGCGGACAGTTTGCATTGTGTCTGAGCAAAGTCAGACAGTGTGGGAGGGAGGCAGAGGTCAGATGTTTTTAACGAGGTCTGAGTTTTGGGCCGCAGGTAATTTCTTGCAGCTTTCGGTATATTTGCCTTTTCCTGTAAGAAAGGCACTGACCAGAAATTTTATTTACTGGCAAAAGTGAGTAATGAAATAGGGAAAGTCATATGCCAAACTATTGTGGTTTGGTTAAATGTTAATTCTGTTTCCTAAGATGTTTTTAACAGGCTTGTTATTTAACCCTCGATAGTGAAACTGTAACTTGTGCCTACTTTGTGGCTTAATGGGGAAAACATTGAGAAACTCCATCTCCACAGAGTCTTAATGAATTCCCCATGCAGAAAACTGTTCTGCTGGGAAATGGTATAATACGGTTTGCCAGTGTGCCTGTCCACAGCCTGTGAGTCATCCTCTCATTTGGATACTTTTTGTGCACCAACTCAATTTTACAGTAAATTTGCTTTAATCGACTCTCGGTTCGAAATGCTCTCCATTAAACCGTCAGCAGTCCCACTCAAGTAGCAAACTCACAGTAGACTCAAACGGATGTGGGCGTGGTGTTTGGCTCCCTGTGGCACAGTCGGTAAAACTTTCTGGCATTTCCCTCAGAAAACAACGCTGTGGCAAATGGTCTACGGAGGGAGAAGCCTCACATGGAGCCAAATGGAGAGACTGGCTCAGACTGACACCAAAAAAGGTAGTGCAGAGTCGTGTGGGGGCGGATGAAATGGTAATACAAAAAAGAAGAAATTAAAGGAAAGTATCATACAAGACAGAGTGGAATGATATCCTCGCCCACGTGAAATTATTCTTTGATGATGCCGGTATTACCATTTGGATTTAAAAACCACAATGGTGGTTTTGGTTATTCCAGCCATTTATCTTACAAATCAGAAATATTCTGCATTAATAGCAACTGTTCCCTATTTTATTTTAGGGGGAGATGAAAAAATGAATGTTTTTATATTCTTAGTGATGTATGAGACATCATTTGCAGGTTCAAACGTTTGGACAATTACACATTTAAAAACTTTTAATTCTCTCTTCTTTGATTTCTTAACCACCAAATATAATGTAAATGTTAAAATGCAGATGGCTGATTTGATCACATTAAAATAGTGTCTGCATTATTTCATACCACAAATGTAAAGTTACATTTTCTTACTAGAGTTGTTAATGGAATAATTTAACTGTTAAATAAACTAGGCCCTTGCATTGAGCCTTGGGGAACTCCACACATTTAATTTTAATTAAATGCATAATTGCTGAATGAGACAAAGTTCCTGCCCTGTAAATGGGACTTGAGAGTTTGATCCAGTCTTCCAGTCTGTTTTAATTATGCTGTATGGAGAGTCTTAATGGATGAAATGCTAATAAACAGGATGCAATACCAACGTTAAGTGACAGATCGGTGTTTGTGCCCTCCCACTTGTTATTAGCCTCTCAATAAAATATAACCACAATCTTCCTATCCTTAACCAAGAGTTGTAGTTGTCTGAACTTCCCCATATCTGAACTACCTTTTTTTAAACGTCCACAACCCTTCCCTTAGCTGATATTGGAGAAAAAACACATTTCCATTGAACATAATAACCAAAATATAATATAACATACTTCAAATAACATATTTGATCATTCTGGGGTTTTCGTGAAGTTGTCCAATTTCAGTGTTCTTGTCCGCTGAGAGGCTTTTGGAAATCAGTACTTGCTTGTCTTAGCAGGACAGTTTGTTCTTTACAGCCAAAGCAACACCACTACCCTACCAATGCTGAAGACATGCCATTATAGCCCTCCTGTTACCCACTGTGAGGATCATTGTCTGGGTGTGAACTGTGACCCAACCTTCACTCAGCAGCCACAGCAGACTGCTCACCCACAGCTGCTCTGCCCTTCCTGCACCCCCCCTCTGAATCAAACCTCCCCATCCCTGCCGTGCTCACGCTGGCACACCTGACTCGGAGCACAGTGTATCATTTCTAGCAGTGGTGTCAAAACAGGATCCTATCGTATGTGTGTGTCTGCAAAGTCATTGCCAGGAAGTCAAGACTTTCCTGTGGTGAGAATTACGCTTCTTGGATTCTTGTTTCATTTACACGATCCTCTGGTGACCTCACGAGTGGCCGCGGCCGAGAGCAAACACCTCGGCAGTTTGCAGACTGTGTTTGTCGAGGTGTCTGTGTATTTCCGTGCATGTGTATGTTTGTGGAGTTGTCTGACGGTGTGCACGTACGTTGAAGGGGGCTGTGGTGGTCTCTTCATGAAGACTTTCCTTTCTCCGCCACACAGACCTCTGCAGTCTCTCTGTTGATCATTCATATTCCCCTGTCCTGCTATATAATGTTAATAGAATCAGTTGTCATGCATTTCCCAAAACAGGCTGACTTCACCTGGGACAGGTGGGCGTGTCCCTCTGAAAGGCCCCAGGTGAGCTGGCACCTCCATGTCATCCAGACGGGAATGAGTGAGTAATGGTGATGCTCACGGCAAGGTACACAGTTAATGACATTTCCCCTCATTTGTTTGGAAAAGTACGCAGAGAGCTCGTGAGTGTCGACAAAGGATTGTTGATTTGGCTGGGAAAAGTTTTGTTTTTATTCCGCAAGCTCAAACTGGCAAAGAGAGAGGGAAAGTGCCGACGCTGAGAGAAATCCACGGCACAGAGAGAGAGGCCAAGACTCTGACTTATATTTCCTGACTTGCAAAAATCTCATAAACCTTCGTTCTGCTTCTCTTCGGGGACGAGGCTGTGAGAGTCTGCTTCAGGTCGTCAGAAGGTTTTAGGAGGCAGGTGGGACAGCTGAAGAACACCCTGCTCTCACAGACGTATATTACGGTCTATCGTCAGCATATTGTGATTTAGACAAAACATACTTACAATCTAATAAAACAAAAGGTGAAACAAAGCATAATGGAAACTGTTGACTCGTAAATGAGTGTTTTAAAAGATGAGAAACAATGCCAAGTAACACAACTCGCACATGGAACCTAATTGACTCAGCATTTGGGGCACAAACAGCTTTTAATGCAGAATAGGATTAATACATTTACTCATCAGCAGTGGCCAGTGAAAGGTGTGGCCAGTATCTCGATGGCCAGTCCGGTGTGTCTGCTTCCTCCACAGGAGAACAAACTGCCCAGTCAGGGATGACGCGGCCGGCCGGTCGGATAGAGGGCGGCTGCGCTAAAACGCACGTCGCAGACACACATCAAAAGTGTGAGTAACAAGGTTTGCCGAGGTCAGCGCAGGAGGATTCTCAGCCCCGCTGCCTTTGGAGCTCACTGTAAGCCCCTTGGAAATGTGCCCTGTCTGTGTGAATGTCATCTCCTTTCCACTGACGGCCTAATCAGGAATTCAGTAATGAGATGTTCTCTAAGACAATCCGTCGTAGTCGGCGTGACAACAGGAAAAGACTCAGACGTTTTCTTATCGGTATCAAATTCTGTGCAGGTCTGTGAAGCTCATTTTTCATGAGCGCGAACAAAGAGGCTATTTTTTCACTCCAGTGAGTAAACAAGATGCAGACGTGCGTCCCTCTACTTTCCCTGCTGGTCAATTTAAAACCACAGTCTACAAGTCTACAAGAGGAGTCTACAAAAAAAGAAAAGGACATCATCTCCTGTCCACGATATGTGAATGCACTGTGGCTACACTGTGGTCTGTGTGTGTGTTAAAGAAGTTAAAGAAGCACGGCCTGTCTGACCAAACACACCAACACACTCCAGCAAAGGTTGCCCTCTTAAGGTCCTGCTTATGTTCACCTCATGTCATGGTGTGAAACCCCAGACAAGCTTTCCACATCCCAGACTTAAGGAGAAGTGTCATGAAAGACTGCCGTCCCGGAAATGTCGGGTTGGACTGGTGGAGGTTTCAACCGTGACTGGACTGAGGACACACAGTTGTCTGCAGAGGTGGAGGCGGAGGGTCAGCATTCCTCATGCTTTGCAAAGGGAGTGCTGCTCTTGGATCAGGATGGTCCCTAAAAAAAGATTAGGAGAGGACGAAGTGTGAGACGTTCTCATTATCCAACATTTAAAATGTCTATTTCAGGGCACTTGCACACCCTTCCTTATTAGGTCACCACCTTCAGTTAAGTCTGAAACCTGAAAATAACAGATTTGATGAGCATTGAGCCACGAAGCAGATCAAGAAATCAAAACCAAACTGAAAGAGTTAGTTCAGATCAAACTATTGAACCAGTTAGGTTCAATAGTTTGGACTTTCTGAGCAATTACAGGAAGTTGAGACATCATTAAACAATAGCAGAAGAAAGAGAAGCCTTTCTGGTTTATAATTTAGATTGCTGCTCTTTTTCTGAAACATTTTCTTTTTCCTTTTTTAAAGTTTGAATTATTGACTTTTCCTTAAAAATACAGCATGTTCGTAACGTCACAGTCTGAGTGTAAAGACATTGGGGCCTTTTTTTCATCTCTCTGTCTTAGACTGGTAAAAAAGGTTGTTGATGAAAATATTTGATAATTTTATTAGACTCACGTTACTACTACTAGAGACAGGGCCATCCTGCTGCAGTCCCCCTCAGCGCCACAGAACATTTCAGCATCTTTGAGCTGTTTGTTTTGGTTTCATGATTCAGAGCTTATCCTTGTCATTATCCTACTAGATGGAAAAGTGGAGCATTTAAACCTAGCCCTAACCTCAGAGCCAGTATCAGGAATTGGTAGAGCTCCTAACCAAACTGACAGGATGACGCCAAAGAAGTGTTTACGCTGCTTCAAGTCACATCTTGACCTGCGATTTGCTGATGAACTAAGTTGGACGTGCTTTTTAAAGAGACTTGACCCGAGACTTGGATCAAACCAATCGGGATCCCTCTGCTCCTCTGCTGGACTTCTGACACTGAGGTGAGCTCATCTCGAGGGTGGGAGCGTGTCTCGTGTGACTCAGCGTACAATTCGGTCGATGAAGCGCCGCCATCTGCGCTCCTCACTTGTCAAGTAAAACCCTCGCTGTCACTCTCCAAACGGCCCCACCCAATCTGGTTCCCAGGGTAACCGTGCATTGTAGCACTGTGTTGTGGAATCTTTGAGAAGTGCTTGGTCAGAGTGTTCTTCCGCATGGGCCGCCCTGCTCCCTGCGACCTCCAGCCCCCGTCCTCAGCCCAGCAGCAGATGCTCTTCACATCCTGTGCAGAAAATTCGGAGTGATTCAGACTTGACGAGGATCGCTGACAGTGCTGACACCGGCAAATTGATGTTGCTCAACCATTTCATATTCTCCTTGTCGCTGTCTGGAGTATGAACTTCTGCCTTGATGCGTGTTTCCTGTGCCGCTGGCAGGGAGATGGAGTAAAGCAGCAGGAGAACAGCCAGATGTGAGTGGGACATTCATGGTTCCACTGCCGCTCATCTTGCCTCACCACTCTCGAGCTCTATTCTACTCCCTCTCAGCTTTCTCTTCACCTATCACTTCACACATCCCCCACTCACCGCCCCAATTGTTCCATCCAGCTGTTGCCATCTGGCCTTCACTCTTCAAACTGTCCATTTGCAGTTCGGTGAAGCTGCAGTGGAGAGCCACACATAGAAACAAAGAACTCCCAGCGCTCTGAGTGCGTTTTAGCTCGGCAGACACTGCACTACACTACACTGCTTTTTTAGATTTGGAAATTGTTCGATGCTTCCCACAAAACAGCTGTGTCTTCACAGATTTATCTCTTTTGGTAACTCAAGCACAAACACATGACTCAAGCATTGGCAGCACACAAACTACACAGATTGTACAGATTTATCCTTCTGTTTGTATTTTACAGTTCAAACGTTTGGGAAACACACTTATTGGCTTTCTTCCTAGATGATAAAATCAAAACCACACTCGTCCATTCAGTTGCTTTTGGACGCTGGTCAGCTAAGCAAGTCACAATTCCCTGTAAACCCCATAGATTATACAAGATGGATGACATGGCACCTCCTCAAAAGTGAAGCCATGCTATCTTGATCGCCCACTAGTGGCTGGTTGCAGTATAAGCCCACGGATTATGGACAAAACTAAAAAGTCAAGGTGCATGTTCAATCATTTTAACAGGTAGGATTTCTGGGTAAAGCATCCAGGACGTTTAACTTCCACAACGGTTAAAGTATTTCCGTTTACAGCACATCTCGGGCGTTGGCCATTATCGCGAAAAGCTTGTGAATCTTGACATCTGCGTCTTCTTCTTCATGTGTTTATCCTGGGGTAGTTGTAATCTCGGACATTTGTGTTCTCACATGCAGCCAATCTGGAAAATTCCAGGATAATATCCGAAACTTCTGTGCAGCCGTTCATCATCCACAAAAACAATGTGTTCTAAATCATGGATGATTGATATCACAGCTCACCACTTTGTTTGAAACATTATTTTTCAACTCGCTATCAGCTTGCAGACGTTTACAGTGAACATCAGCTTTCAGACACATTATTGCTCAGTAATGCACCACAGATGTTTTCAATCAATCATACTTACAACTTCATTCCCGGACAGATGTGCTGTTGCAATAAATACAAGTGTTTTATGATTGGTTAACTCAAGCAATTTGCACTGTTTATTTGAAATTCGTGGAAAATGATGACGATCGCAAAAAAAAAAAGGGAAATCGAATCTAAAACACTGCGTCATGCTTCAGAAGACGCTCAACGCTAATGTCAGGATTATCATATCAGGTTTTCACTACTTTCAGCTCCCACATACAAATCACTCAAAACAAACAACCAGAGTGGAGATAAATTGTTGTAATAAGGTAAAGTGTGGAAAACAGAGTCAGAACAGAGAGAGAGAGGAGATAAGGTTGAATCAGTTTGATAGAAGCCAGGCGGCCGTCCAGAGGCTTCCACAGAGACAGCTCATAAATCCGACAGTGAGACCCACCAGCCCCGGGGAATTAAGGCACAGGCTCAGATACACCATTCCACTAGGAACTCCGTGTCTCTTTCAGTCACAAATATTAAGGCTTTGTTTTACACCAGATCCTCGGCTGTGCTGCATGAGCGAACATTTCAGGACTCGAGTGAATAAAGAAATTGCACTTTTTAACCAGATGGATCTGGTGGCTTAACACGGCCCTTTGTTTTGATCCTCCACACTCGGCTGCTGTTTCACAAGTGGAAAATTTGCAGAGGATTTCTTTTTTTTTCCACAAAGGAGAGAGCTTGATGACTCAGATTCACTCACTTTAAAAACAGGGACGGTGTTTTTGCTGTTTTCTTCCTCTGTTTCCTCAGAGCTGACTGGTCACGAGCGCTGTGACAGGAATCCTCAGACCTCAGTCTCACCAACACACACACACACACACACACACACACACACACAGAAGCTGCTTTCCAGACCAGACCCATGGAACCAGCATCGCCTGGTCATGCAACATAACAAGACCCAGGACAGCGTGACGTGATCGGGTTTATTTTATTTTTCTCCCTGTTGCACGTTTGTTTTCAAACATTTGTCAGCTGAGAAATTGAATTCCCATAAATTAAACCTTTGTGGGTACATGGCTATGACCAATCTTCCATCAAACTTGTTTGGACAATTAAACCACTGTTTTCTCTAATTCTATTGGATCCAAATGTGCCCAAAATAACAATGTTGGGCTTAAATACCTGGAATTATCCATTAATGCAAAGTTAAAATCTTGACTGTTTCAATTGGAAGCATCAGAACAAAGTTAATGTAGGTGTGATCAGAGTTTTGTTTTTAGATATTCTACTGGTCATTTAAGCAGATATTTAGGGGATTGGGTTTTTTCCACTGTAAAACACATCAATTGATGTTCAATGAATATTTGTGAGTGAAATTCATCAAAAATAAAATCTTATATTTTAAAAAGCATTGATATTATTTGCTGTTACTGTATAATAGTTCTTAAGCCTGAATAGAGGAATCCAGCTGGTTTAAAAATGGGCTTTTGCTCTGCCCGACATCCAGAGGTCATGCAGACTTAATGTGAATTACAGATGTAAGAGCACAGTCGTTTTTCTCTGTAACACACACACACACACACACACACACACACACACACACACACACACACACACACACACACACACACACACACACTCACACACACACACACACACACACACACAAACACACACAAAGAAAAACACTGTGATGGATGTAGAACAGGTGGAGGGGAAAGAACCAGACTATGTGTGGGTGGGTGTGCTCACTTTCACATAAAACCCTTAAACAGACATTACTATTCGACATGGTATAAAAATAATTAGACTCAGGAAACATTGGCTGGTAAACAATGACTCAAGAAGAAAAATGAGGATCGTGTTTGGTTTCTCAGCGTGAACAGAGAATCTCCTGCTTGTTCTGGCTGGAAGCAGAACAGACTGTTTGGAATTTGGAGTTTTCTTTATCTGTCGATGAGCTGCTGTTTTCAGCCCCTGGAGGATTTTGCTCAGGATGGAGCAAAGTACACAGACTGGAATAGAGCAAATTAGTTTTAAAAAAAAAGCTATTCTGTCCCTAGATTCAGTATATTATCATATTTTACTCCTGAAAGTATCGAGACACGATCCCTGATGCTGCTATAAATCCCTGTGGGCCACCGTTTCTTATATTTGGGGATAAATAACATAGAGCAGAAATTTAACTAATTATGTGCAGGAGAATAAAGTGTATTTAATAGTTGCTTTGAATATTTGTGCATTCTGAACCAGAAGAGGATCATTGTTCTCTAAGACAGAAACAGTTTGACACCCTCTGGTTCAGTGTGTGTGTTATTTGGAAAATTTTAGTTTGCATTATTACAATTAGAAGTCTCTTATTGTTGTATTTTCTTGCATTGAATTGTGCTGTATCATTCTCCATTTTGATTGCAGGCCCCTGACCCTGTTTGGTATCATAAGCTCTGATCTCTGAAGCTCCTCCATCCTCAAGAGTTTTTTTTTCTTGTCCTGTGGCTTTTTTTCTCCTCATCCTGAAAGTGAAGTTTCCAGAGTTGTTCCCACTCGGGCGGGTCACCCCAGCTCCGGTTAGGACCCTCCCCTCCCTCGGTGTCTACGGGTATATAAGCAACGCGCTCCCGTCTCCTCGGTCTAGTGCACCGGCTGCGAGGCGGCACATCCACACGCCAGTCCGAGCAGCAACGGGGAGCAGACAACAAGGGACAATCTCTCCGAGCAAAACTCTGCTTCTGCACCCGCTTCTCATTGTGAACTTGTCTTCATCACTACTCTTCACCTCTAATTCCTTCTCTTAACCCTCAAAATGACTGGTGGCCCCCTGACCGGGCTGCTGGTTGCGCTGTGCGTAAGCAGCGCAGTCCAAACTTCGCCAAAGACGCAGCAGCGGAGACAGACGGGACAGTACCAGGTGTATCCTGAGCTCCGGGACGCAGCAGCTCTCACTCCAGGTGGGTGCAAGGGCTTCCATTGCCTTTTCAAAATGGAAAATCAATTCTTCTGAATGCGTAAAAAGGTCAAAGATGTTTTTTTATCTCTGCGTAATTGTGCTTTCTGGTGCGTAAATGTACCAAGTTTACAGTAAATGACACCATGGAAAACGTCTCCTTCTGCTTTGTTTTTTCTCTCTTCTTATATTTTCAAATCAGAATAAATGATTTCATGATCTAATTGTTTAATAGTTCTCACTCTGAACTTATTGAGCAAAGTGTTTTTATAGAACTTTGAAATATCCAGGAATGAACTGATTTGATTGTACACATGTTGGACTTTACTTTGAAAAAACCTCTAAATCTCTGCATAAAATGGTAATTTTTTTAAAATCTCTGTGTTATTGTGCTTTCTGGTGCGTAAATGTTCACAGTTCACAGTAAATGACACCAATGGACCACGGTCTCATTTTGGTTTGTCTTGTATTCTAATATTTTCAAATCAGAATAAATGATTTCCTGATCTAATTGTTTGATATTTCTGTCGCCTGGTGTCCAGTCGGCTGTGAGGAAAACGGTCGCTCCTACAGATTGAACGAGCAGTGGGAGAAGCCCTACCTCGGCAGTATACTGGTCTGCACCTGTGGAGGAGCCGCAGGCATCAAATGCAAATCTAAACCCGAAGGTCAGTGAGAGTCCCACCTGTTTCACACCCGGAGAAATGTCTCATCGGGCCATTTCTTCTCAGGCTCACTTTGGTTTGGATCAGCTGCCTCCCTCGGTGCAGGTCGAGGGGAGCTGTTGTTCCAATGACACCAAGCAGAGTAAAAACACTGTATAGGCTCTCACACCATGACTAAAACAACAGGACTGAGTTACTTGAGAAAACACATATGGGAGCACTTTTAGATTTCCAGTTGATCCATCACCAGTGCGTCTTTAAGAGAGAAAACACTCACAGCAGGTAGGACAATAACAGCCTGTTGACTTTCTGGAGTTTTCCTGTGTTTGTCTCAGCGGTGGACTCCTGTTACGACAAGTACAATGACCGGACATACCGGGTGGGAGAAACCTACGAGAGACCAAAGGACAGCATGATGTGGGACTGTACCTGTATTGGTTCTGGTCGGGGCAAGATCAGCTGCACCATCGCAAGTGAGTGCAACAATATATTTGTATGCATTCTCAGTAATTGTGCATTTAGGTTGGTTTAACTTCAAATTTAATTGGATTTAAATGTAAGAAAAAAATGGATTGGTGTAGAAACAGTTTACTTCAATTACATAGGTAGAAAATCCAGAAGTACCTGAATGTTGGGTGTGTTAAAGAGTGTGTGGTTATCAAGGCCTTAAATCAAAGCTAAAATGGACCCAACTTCCAATCTGTGTAATTTTCAGATCGTTGCCATGAAGGTGGCAACTCTTACAAAATCGGGGACACCTGGCAGAGGCCTCACGAGTCCGCTGACTACATGCTGGAGTGTGTGTGTCTGGGCAACGGCAAAGGAGAGTGGACCTGCAAACCTGTGGGTGAGTAACTCCACCGATTCACAGATTTAAACCTGAACTCTGGATTGCAGATCAAGGGGACACACACACAAACACACAAACACACACACACACACACACACACACTTACAGCAGGGTAATTTCTCAGAAGTGTGACTATGTTTGGTACCATTCTAAAGCAAACAGGGTGTGTTTGTGCGAGCACCCATCTTACGCCACAGCTATTGATTTCCCCCCTGGTTTATTTCTCATGCAAAGGCTCGGAGGACAAGATCCTTGTGATAAAACTGCAGACACATTCAAATGAAGGTTTATGCTGTGTTTTTATTTACCTGTGCAGCTGAGCGTTGCTATGACAACAGCGCCGCATCATCCTACGTGGTGGGGGAGACCTGGGAGAAACCGTACCAAGGCTGGATGATGCTGGACTGCACGTGTCTGGGAGAGGGGAATGGACGCATCACATGCACCTCCAGGAGTAAGAGCAGGATAAACACACGCACAGACACACACATGCTTTTTCATACTTAAGCGGCAGAGGTTGACCGTTCTTCTGCCACTAGATCGCTGCAACGACCAGGACCCCAAGAGGTCGTACCGCATCGGAGACACCTGGACGAAGACAGGCACAAGTGGACAACCCCTTCAGTGCCTGTGCTTAGGAAACGGCCGTGGAGAGTGGAAGTGTGAAGGACACAACGAGGGCCGAAGTGAGATTTAAAATCTTAACTCTCCTTCAAGTTCAGTTTAGCTCAAAGTGCTCACTAAATGGAAAAAGCTTTCCCTTACATTCATCTTTCTCTCAATCTGCATTGTACAGCCACAGGTTCTCTTCTTTTGACCCCCACCCATGCCGTGCTCCAGAAGCGTGTGGACCCCCCCATGGAGGGAACCTGCAGCACGGACTCCGGAGCCACCTACTACGATGGGCAGCACTGGATCAGAAACCAGGGCAGCCAGCAGATGCAATGCACCTGTCAGGGCAACGGGGTCAGCTGTCAGGAATGGGGTGAGCGCAGGAGGGAAGGACGAGAAGCCGGGGGTCACAGTTTCCTTTTGTTCAAACCCAAAAATCTAACCCCTCTCTTCCCTCCCTTTCCTGTGCAGAGACCAAAAACCAAGCGTATGGTGGGAACTCGAACGGCCAGCCGTGTGAGTTCCCCTTCGTCTTCAACAGGAAGACTTACTACTCCTGCACCTCGGACGGACGCCCGGACGGGCAGCTCTGGTGCTCCACATCCTCAGACTACGACAAAGACCAGCAATACTCCTTCTGTACTGAGAGGAATGGTGAGATGGGAACTTTGGCGTCACGGTTTTACTGGTTTTGTTGTTGTATTGTGTTGATGTGGGACCTCATCCAAGAGCAATGGCTGTTACCGTCCACCACCAATATAAAGGTGTCACCATTTCACTCTTAGTTTTAATGGATGTCTTTGCTCCCTTTGTGGGATTCATGGATACTTTTCATGTTTGTTCTGAAAATGTCCAAACTTAAAGAAGAAGAATATCGGCGCAAACATTTGAAAATCTTTCATAAATCACATCCCACCAAACTCAAAAAAAAAAAGCAATGACATGGTAGGACTGTGGCTCAGGAGTTAGAGCGGGTTGACCACAATCTATAAGGTCGGTGGTTTGATCCCCGGCTTTGGGCGTGACACTGAACCCAAATTGCCATGACGGCTGTGTGAGTGAGTGAGTGTCCACATACTGTATTCATGTGTTAATGGCTAACCTGTACTGTAAAGCACTTAGAATATTCATCAATCCTAGAAAAGCACGATATACACTACACAGGACATTTGAGTATTTACCATGTACAGACTAATTCCCTATAAACAGACTACTTACCATAGTAGAATTGTACGTGTTGGTAACCATGTCAGAGATGAACAATAACAGCTGTGTTTCCGTCTTGATTCCAGTCATTGTGGCAACACGAGGCGGCAACTCCAACGGCGCCCTGTGCCACTTCCCCTTCCTCTACAGCGGCCGCAACTACACCGACTGCACGGCCGACGGGCGGCGTGATGGCATGAGGTGGTGCGGCACCACCTACGACTACGACGCAGAGCAGCACTTTGGATTCTGCCCCATGGCCGGTGAGTGTGCACCCCCACTCAATTCACTTCAACAACCTGACGTCCAATTAAAGAACCCGATGGAGGATTAAGATGCTTTTGTTCGATTTTTGGTTTGGTTGAAATGTGAAAGTCCTGGAGAAAGTTGATGGGTTCAGAAATGTACAAACGTTTTACTGACATAGTTTAAATACTTTGTCTTTAAAGGGCATTACGCTAAATGCTTTGGTGCTTATCTTGATCTCATCGATGATAATGATGCTGGTTCTTTGGGTCACATGTGGACAATTTGGGACTAAATAACTCACTTTTAGAAGAGAGAACGTTCATGGTCATGGGAGAGTGATGCCTCCATCAAGGCTGTAGCATAACACACAGAACCACGGCACTGAGCTCAAGTGGAGAATTCACACGCACGCACACATGCACAAAAGAAACCCAGAAAGTAGACAAAGCAGTCAACAATTCCTTGTTTTGATTTCCTCTGCCTGTCTCTTCTTCATGTAGCCCACGAGGAGGTTTGTACCACCAACGATGGAGTGATGCACCGTGTCGGGGACAAGTGGGACAAACCCCACGACGTCATGGGTCACATGATGGAGTGCACGTGCCTGGGGAGCGGCCGTGGGGAGTGGAGCTGCGTGGCTCACTCACAGCTGCAAGGTCAGAGAGCCAACTCCAACCAAACCGTGTGCAGGTCCAGTGTGTAAGGTTTAGGTGAAAGGGATCTATCGGCAGAAAACGTATATAAAATAGCTTTAGGGGCGTTTTTACGAGTGTGTTTCATCTAAATTGTACAGATTATAATTTTCTTTACCCTAGATTAGGCAATTTATATATAACAATGTTTTATTTGCATCACGAGCTAGCCCTCTCTACGTAGGCCGCCATGTTTTTTTTTACAGTAGCCCAAACTGGACAAACTAAACACCCTTTGAGTTTTTATACCAACTGAAGCCCACCACAGGTTCTCCTTCATGTTTGGAAGGGGAGGGGGAGCTGAGGGGTGATAAACTGCAATATGCAACTTCACCACAAGATGTCACTAAATTCTACACACTGAATCTTTAAGTCTTAGCAACAGAAGTCACACGATCTGACATTAGGTCATGACATGCGTATTCTTGTCTCCCTCCTCTCTTGTACGTGCAGATCAGTGCATCGTTGACGGCCTCAACTATGAAGTCAACCAGGAGTTCTCCAAACGCCACGACGAGGGCTACATGATGAACTGCACCTGCCACGGCCAGGGACGTGGACGCTGGAAGTGTGACGCAGTCGGTGCGTTCAAGGCTCTTTGCAGCTAAGAATTACTGCCCCCCCCATTCTCTGTTCCGTGCTAACCATCTCCTCTGTCGTCTTGTGTTCTCAACAACAGATCAGTGTCAGGAGCCGGAAACCAGAGCGTTCCATCAGATCGGAGAGACTTGGGACAAAGTCATCCATGGCGCCCACTACCGCTGTTATTGCAATGGCAACGGGATCGGAGAGTTGAGATGTGAACCCCAGCAGCCGTACCATGGTGAGAAAAACAATCCTCCCAACATCATCACTTCAAAGCTGCTCAGAGGGCAGAGTCGGTGTGGTCGGCATTTGAATATAACGACAATGCAAAGTCACATGAGCCACATTACGTTGGTTTTTCACTTAAATAAACACACAGCGAAAATCAAGTCTGAACACACAGACACGAATTTTACGACACATTTTTTTTTAGATTGAGCTCAATGTACACGTTTACTTTTATATTTCTGATGCCATTCATCTTCATGGATCTACTTAAATCACACCAAAAAAAACGCTTCTTATATATTTTAGAAAGTCGTCTTGTTGTTTTCTTTACTATCATGTTGTCACAACGAGAACTGAGAATGACTCATATGACTTTTCATGGTGCGACTGTGTTTAAGATGTAATATGTAACACAAAAATGTCTTTAAACAATCTATTTTATTTATTATATTATATTGACTTTGGCACTTAACACACTGCCGATCAGCTAAACAGTCGATTGCTCAACTTCTTATTTTTCGTTGCTGTTTTCTGCCTAACATGAATAAAACTTGAATACATGACCTCATTCATGAACCTGATTTGTGCCCAAGTCGCGTCAGGTAGATTTTCATCTGCAATGGTGGCTGGCTATACTACATTTAAACAAATACAAATGTTAAGATTTTATTTAAATCTCCACATTGTTTTCTAGTTTGATCCAGTTGTGAAAATCCGACACGTGATGTACTTGAGATAACTCCGGCTGGTCCGAGGCTCAATCATGACACGACATGATGACGCAGCATTTATCACCAGCAGTCGTCATGACCGAATAAGGAGAATTATTTTAATGGGAAGACAAGTCTGGCTTTTTTTTAATTTCCCAGCTGATTCTGAGCTGTTAGAGCTTTCTTTACTTATTTAACTTTCTGACATCCACCTCCCTCTCGCCCAACACCTCCCGTCACGCGTCACCGAAATGAAAAGCTCACTTCATGTCAGCGGGTGTCGGGGGTTTTCTTTTGCGAGTGTTGTTTGTGTTGACCTGCTGAGGGGAATGGGATGCTGGGCTTATTTTTTTTGGGGGGGGGGGGGGGGGGGGTTAAGCCTTTAAAAACACTTCCTGGCTCCAGTAACTCACCGCTGGTTGGGTAAACGTTGCTTAACGTGATACTTTGCTCCCGAATCAAACATTGACCTGAAAAGTGACAGTTGCAACATTTATCTCACAGCGATCTGACGCAGAGGAGTGTGTGTCGGTGTGTGTGTGTGTCGGTGTGTCGGTGTGTCGGTGTGTGTCGGTGTGTGTGTGCAGAGGGGGGGCGGCGAGGGCAAAGCAGGCAAATGCAACAGTTGATTAGCTTCATCCACATCAACTGCAGTTCTTTTACATGACCTATGTACAGGGGACTGCAATTAGACCTGGTTGGAAACCCCCTGAATGAGGCCTCATGTCAAGTGTCATGATTTTAGAGTTTGGATGAAGACTAGTTTAAATGTGTATGAGATGTGGATTGTGGAGGGAGTTTGAACTTAAACTGTTTTACTGGGACCTTTGCTTATAGGTATCAATTGAAGATTCGATGTTAGAGATGTGCCAGTTCCACTTTTTCCATTCCTCAAACCGATTCTGTATCGGTATCTGAACGTGTCTATTTCATTTCATCTGTTTCTTGGGGTTGGGGGGGGATTGGTTCCTTTAGCCCAATGGCCCTAAAGTCCCCTGAAATGCTCCTGTGAGGAAAACAGTGTGTTGCTGTATGTTTGTGTATATGTGTGTGTGTTCTTGAGGGTGCGGAGGATAGATAATCCGTGATGAATATAGAACCCAGGTGTCATGTCAGCGTGTAAGATGTCGGTGGTTGTTTGAGCTAGTTTAGCACCGTCTGGTGATTTGGTTCATTCCCAAAACAATGAATCCATCAAACAGAGCCTCACCAGAAAGAGAAGCCAACTTCCACCCACACCATCTCCTGCACGTAACACGGCTATAAAATATCCCTCTGACAAAGTGTGATTCTTCTCTCTCCTGATGTCCTCCTTGACCTTTCCTTTTTTTCTTGTTGTCTGACTCAGACGGCCACAGACCCGTCCAGGTGATCATCACCGAGGCCGGAAAGCAGCCAGACTCCCATCCCATCCAGTGGAACGCCCCCTCATCTGTTCACATCACCCAGTACATCCTCAAATGGAGAATTGTGAGTCCCTCTTTCGGTTTATAACACAGGTTAGAAATTAGTTTTGATAATTAAAATCAACTCTCTCTTCTAAGAGTTAAGGAAAATATCCCCCCCTTCTCCGAGAGGTTTTTTTATTTTCTCACATGTCTTTTTCCTCTGAAGACTTCAAAGTCGAGCAGATTTCCTCTGAAGGGGTTTGTGTATTTTGGACGGCAAAGTCACTCAAGGTCGTCATCCGGCACTCCTGCTGAGAAAGTCTAAGAAAGTTTTCCAACTGAATGCAAACCCAGTCGAAATACTTCCAAAGCAGGATGTGGCGGTAAACAAGTCGGAGCCAGTGTGCTGCCAAAATATACAAACCACCGTTCCTCCATTCTCTGAAGAAATGAATGATTCCAATAAATCCCCAAATTATTTAACTTTATAATAAATGAATAAATGAAATGAATAAATGTGCTGTCAAAAAAGTGAATTACTAATTATTTTAAAAAACATATCATTTAGTTGTCATGTTGATTTATAATTTAATTGTAGATGTTATATTTGTTTACTCATTCTTGTTTACTCTATGTTCAATTAAAAACTGAAGTTCATCATTCACTCTTGAGCTTTGAATCATCAGTTGAAATAAAAAACGTCAGCTTTCAATCACATCACATGAACTTCATCAGCACTTGTCTTATATGTCGGTAAAACTTCATTTCAAACTTCTAAATACAATCTTTTATTTCCCGGTAGAAAAATGCACGAGCGCCCTGGAGGGAGGTCAACATCCCCGGCCACCTCAACTCCTACACCATCGGTGGGCTGCGTCCCGGCATCACGTACGAGGGTCAGCTGATCAGCATCCTGCGGTACGGACGCCGCGAGGTCACACGCTTCGATTTCACCACCACCCACGGCTCCTGTGAGTAGACCTGAGCGTCAACATTCTCCCTCTGTGCCACACATGTAGACAAACCTTCTTATGAATGCTACGCCCCCTGTTGTCTGTTACAGTGGAGACGTCCGAGGGAGAGACGACACAGCTCCCTGCGGAGGTGGACACCTCAGAGTCGGTGACGGAGATCACCTCCAACAGCTTCGTGGTGTCCTGGACGTCGGCCTCTTCGACCATCTCTGGCTTCAGGGTGGAGTACGAGCTCAGTGAAGAGGGAGCGAAGCCCAAAGTCCTCGGTGAGCTGTAATAAAGTCACATAGAAATGATTCAATTGATTAATTGAATAGTTTCTCTGTTGTGGTTTTGACTGGTGAAGAGGGACTAGAAATGTTAAAGAACAGCTACTGTCGAACTAAAATAACACTTAAAAGATGCTTTACCTCAAATGGCTTTACTGGTTTGTGCGTTAACTCAGTTTTGATCTGCTTCTCCAGATGTTCCGCGCTCGGCCACCTCTGTCAACATCGCTGATCTGCTGCCAGGACGCAGGTACAACGTCAACGTCTTCGAGCTTCCGAACCAGGGTCAGCCCAAGCTCATCCTGACCACGTCTCAGACCACAGGTACCAGACGTCCTCTCTGCACCGCTGTCACCACGAACCTCGGCTCAGGATCCTGCACATGTTGTAGTTTTTTTGCAGAAGAATATAGAAGTCCATGGTTTGCATTTCTCTGCAGCTCCGGATGCACCCGCCCGGCATTCTGTGGATGAGGTGGCAGAGGGCTCCATCCGAATCAGCTGGTCCAAACCTCAGGCTCCAATCACTGGTAAACACAAACCTTCTGTGTGTGAATATGCAAATTAAAGTCGGGGTTTGGATTTAGAGATGTAACCGAGTATGTGTGCCCGCCAGGTTACCGTGTGGTGTACACGCCGTCACTGGAAGGCAGCAGCACGGAGCTGAACCTGCCGGACTCGGAGACTTCAGTGACCCTGGTTGACCTTCGCCCCGGCCATCTGTACAACATCAGCATCTACGCCGTGGAGGAGAATCAGGAGAGCGAGCCTGTGTTTGTACAGGTCAACACGGCTGGATCTCCTCTGCCTGGTAAACATTGAGAAATGAATTAAAGTGCATCAGAAAATATGTTGGAATCAAATACATGGAAGGTTATCCTGGTCTTTAGAGTGTAGGTTTTCCTTTAAGGTCATTCTTTGGACGTCAGTGAAAGCTGAGCAGATTAACTCACAGATTTATACCCACAGCTGCTGATTCCTTATAGGGCCGGGGAGCTTTAGAAACGGCTTTTCAGTGTTTGGGGAAGACTGAGCGTGTCAAAACACCGGCTCGTCAAAACATGCTGTGACAGCTAAAGCTATACCAGCGTAATTTATTTTCCAGGACTCCTTCTGTTGACTCAGGGGCCGAATGTGGCCTCTGAGTGACCTCTCTTACAATTCATGGTGGGCGCAGAATCACACACCTGTTCAGACATAGAAGACACGCAAGAGCTCACAAAGTCCATAAATCCACACGTTATCTGAAATGAGATTTCCCTAGCTGGAGTTTTCCTCCTGGTACCTGGCCCAGCTGTTTTATTACACTGGTAAAAACAAATCCAGATGCTATAGAAACTGGCAGTGGTTTTTTTTGGAACATCTGGTTTGACCTTTCTCTTATATTTCCTGCTTTATCTGAGGCGACAGTATATGATACATTTAAGCCTCCTATTGCTCTATATTATGTATAAAGATAGATTGTTGGACATTTTAATTAATCTTGTACAGTTCATTTAGAGTTAGAATATACTCAAACATTCAGTTTTTGGATCCTTGGCAGCCTGATGAGTTCTCCCTGTCTGTGTGAGGTCAAAAACTCCAATGGGTCCTTTCCAGTCTGAACTCTGTCACTCAGTCGATCACTGTCTGTCCACAGAGGACGTCCCGGCGCCCACAGACCTGCAGTTCTACGAGATTTCAGACGTGAAGATCACCATAACCTGGACCGGTCCACCCAGCGAGGTGTCTGGTTACAGGGTGATCTTCTCCCCCGTGGGCCCTGATGGCTCCGACACGAGACCCCTGCAGCTGCCCATCTCCCCCAACGCATACGCTGACATCACCCACCTGCAGCCGGGCAAACTCTACCGCTTCTACATCTACGCCATCAGTGGCGGAGTGGAAAGCGAGCCACTCGTTGGACAAACCTCCACCAGTAGGTGTCACCGTACACAAATTAAAGGGACAAAGGGAGATTTTGCCAACTTGTGGCTCACGTGTTTTAAATTTTCAAACCCCTTCAGAACCTGATTCTCCGACCAACGTTCAGTTCACTGACGTCGGGAGTGACAATGCGATCGTCACCTGGGAGGCGCCCCGTGCCATCGTCACCGGCTACCGTCTCTTCCTGAGCATCGAGGGCTCCACCCCCATCGAGAAGAGGATCCCGGGCCGGGCCACTCGATTCCCGCTGAGGAATCTGCGGCCAGACACCCAGTACACTGCCCTTCTGCACTCTGAGCTGGACAAGCAGCTCAGTGAGGGCGTCACCACGTACTTTACTACCGGTCAGTGTCAAGAGAAACAGAACATCAGCAGAAAGTGGAGTAATTTGTGCAATTAATCATTTTCCTCCCATTTTGTTTTTCCACCCAGCCCCCGAGATAGGAAATGCTCCACCTTTCAGCACAGAGGTCACTGACGCCTCTATCATCATCACCTGGATACCTGTCAGCAGGTTCAGCTACAAGGTACAAACCTGCCTCAGATCATCAGAGTTCTAAAGAATTGTTCAACATCTAGAGAAATGAAAAAAGCAAATCTGCTCTTTTTAATATTTTAATACTGTAAATTTGTAAAATCAAATCCCCCCAATAATCTCACATAAGTGTTGTGTTCACAGCTTGATGCTCTGCCCCCAACTTGGCCCAAATTTTTTCCTTTTAAATCCATTAACGCTAATATCAGTTTATTTTCAACTTTTCTAATTCTTGCCTCCTCCTCTCCAGCTGTCGGTGCTGCCCAGCCAGGAAGGAGAGTCTCCCAAAGAACAGACCTCTGGCTCTGGGCGTATTTTTATCCCGGATCTGATTTCTGGAAATCAGTACACCTACAGCGTTCAGCCCATCTACAACGGACGCGACCGTGGAAACCCCATCACCCGCAACGTTGTCACTTGTGCGTATCTAACTCACTGAGAAAAAAAATCTTCTTCTAAACAAGAGTTGTGCGACTGTTCCTGACCACTCGGCAGAAGTTTGTGGCAGAAGTGAGTGTTGTCGCGAGTTTCTCATGCTTTTCTGTCCTTGCAGCCTTGTCTCCTCCCACTGACCTCAGAGTGGAGTCCAACCCGAACACAGGAGCTCTCACTGTCCACTGGGTCGCCTCCAAAGCACCAGGTAAATATTGACTGTGCTCGCCACACGCTGGCAGCCCATTGGATCACGGCAAGTCTAGACCTTGGCCTTCAAATGGTTTCTCTTTTTTTCTTTTATGCACCAGGACAAATGGCTCTTCCCAGTATTTCTTTTCCATTTCTCACAGTGACTCAACCTCGTGACGTTATGTTCTGTCTCATCCATATTTGTCCCGTATCCGCCCACTTTGCAGGCCTCACAGGCTACAGGGTGACCAGCACGCCGACCAACGGCCAGCGAGGAAACTCTCTGGAGGAGATCGCCCGAGCCGATCAGACCTCGTTCATCCTGGAGAACTTTGATCTGGGGGTGGAGTACAACATCAGCGTCTTCTCCACAAAGGGAAATTCGGAAAGTGTGCCCGTGTCCACTATTGTCACCCCAGGTAGGAGCCTTCATTCACAGGCATCAAACACACAACTGTGTCCACATAAAGACAAGTGTCTGTGTGAAAGACAGAGACGAGTTTGCCATTAAAGGTTGTGTCCAAGTTAAACCAGAGCCAACAGATTTCGAGAATGTCTTAATAATACAAGAATAAAAAAATAAAGAAATAAATAAAAAAGTCTGAATATATTGAGAATAAAGATAAAAACTTTGAATCTCAGGTAGACCAACATTAACTTCACAGTCGACCACTACCAAACATTTCCTCCCCCACTAAAGAGGAAACTATCTCCAAGTCTGTCTGGTTCTTTATTCACAACAGACTCAGTTTCTTTTAGTCTTTTTAAAGTTCTGATACTATCGTAATGTGGTTATGAGTATAACAAAGTATTTTGTTATATGTGAAACTTATACTAAAATTTAACTCAACGCATTGCTCCACCTTCCTCATTTTTAAGCACCAGACAGGCAGATCTTTTCAAATCCCAAATGACCCATTGACTAAACCTCTGACCGTATTATCATAATATTTACTTTTCCCCTTCATAATAATACGACTCTATTCTTGTAATATTATGACTTTAATCTCGTAAGATTACAACATTATTCTTGAAATCTTAGATTTTTCCCCCTTTAAATGTCTGGCATAGATTTAATTCCTCTTCAAAAACACGCACCTATCAACCAGTTACACATTCTCACCCAATCTGACGTCCAGCTCTTTAAACTTCTTTGGTTTCCACTGTAACGTGAGGAAAAATATCTTACGGGAAAATCCTGTCAAGTTTAGTTTTTGATGAAAACAGCTCCTGCTGCTGGAAATGACGTTTAAGCTACAAAACTAAAAACAATGAGCTAAAAGACGATAAAAAGTCCAGTCGGCTCACACAGCTTTAATTATCATTAGCAACTACTAACATGATCATTGGCTGCCATGCATGGAGATCATATTCATTAATTGGGATGGTGAATAATTATTTGTTTGCATGACCAGAATGGTAGAATTAATTGAATATGTTTATGTGACTATAATTCCTAATGTCTGTTGACTGAAGTAGTTTGTCATCATCTATCGAGCATGACCTCTGTCACACTCTGACCTCTGACTGCTTCTTGGGAATGAAATGAATGATATCGATTTAATCAGTGTAATTATTGTGGCTGTTGAATCTGTGTCTGTGTAATTCTGCCTGCGCTTCACCACTGGCCTAACCCTTTCAGAAATCCCCAAACCGAGTCACATTGACTTTGTCGACATAACTGACACCACCCTTGGCCTTCGCTGGATCCCGCCCAACTATACTTCCATTACTGGTTACCGGATAATGGTAGTGACGTCAGGCGAGAGCTTGCCAATTTTTCAAGATATGGTGGAAGCATCTGCCGGTTATTACACGATTCGGGGTTTGGAGCCCGGCGTGGACTATGACATCAGTATCGTCACGGTTACGGAGGAGGGGGAAAGCGAGCCGACCACACACACAAAGCAAACACAAGCTGGTGATTTGACTCTTTCACTCTGTGAGTGGGTTTTAGTTTAGAGAGAACTGATGCAGTCACACTAACAGCCCTTTTCTGAATGTGCAACATGCTGCAGTCACATTTATCACAGTCTCTGTCGTTCCTGCGTTCGCTGTAACTCCCCCCCCCTTGTTCTTGCAGCCATCCCAGCTCCCACCAACCTGCAGTTTGGAGGAGTGGGTCCCGATCACATCAGGGTGACCTGGACCGTCCCACACGTGGCCACACCGAGCGACATCTCTCGGTTTGTCATCCGCTACCACCCCGTGACCACAGATGATGACATTAAGGAGGTGAATGTGGGCGGAGCCACCAACACCTTCCTGCTGCAGAGTAAGACAACATGAGAAATGTGTTTTTTAAAGGGATCGATGTCTTGGAAAGGTCAAAAATAGTTGTATTTCTTTGCATTGCTCAATATCAAGTTGTTCGTGCTGGATAATAATCGTCTCTTCCTGTCAGACCTGCTGCCCAACACGGATTACAGCATCAGTGTGGTGTGTGTGTACGGAGAACGAGAGAGTCAACCAGCCACAGGAACTCAGAGGACAAGTGAGTCTGACAGCGGCTTATCACAGTGGCTGCTGCAAGTTTACTCCACATTTTAAATAGAAGTTCATCAAGACAAAAATCAAGATGTTACATTTAAAAATTAAAAAAAAAAATGTAAACATATTTATTGGTTTTATATAGTTTTATACATTAACATTAATTTACATACATACAAGAACCTTCCCCAACCTAAACATATGGCAGCATAAATAGAAATAAATAATACAAAAGTCACAGAAATTGCTAAGATATGATTACAACATAAATTCAAGTACAAAAAATTACAATGAAAATACTAATTTAGTTTAAACTAAATTAAAACAAAATTAAATATATATATAAGTAAAATAAAATACAGTCACTAACAAGAAACAGAGCACAGCACACATTCCTCACACCAGATTAGTCACTTCACATTTCCAATGCCTCTTCAATGTCACCATTCTTAACAAAGTCCAAAAACATCTCCCAGATACTGTAAAATTGCGAAGCTTTCTTCCTAACTACATATGTTAACTTCTCAAGAGCCAAACTCGACGTTAAGTTTTTTAACCAGTGGCTTAGAGAGGGGCAACGAACATTCCTCCACGTCAGAGCGATTGAGCGCCTGGCCTGTAGAAGACACAGGTCAACCATTTTTCTTTCTCTATTAGACAGAGAACAATTGTCTGGATAGATGCTTAATATACATAGCTTAGGATTTAGAGGTACTGGAGAAGAGGTAATTTGAGGGATATATTGTAACACCGAGCTCCAAAATTTTTAATCTCATTAAACTCTTTTATTTTTAATATATCAAGACAGAGGCTGAATCTGAAATCTGAAAATCACCATTGAGAAAACCTTGTAAATACGATTCTTCTGCTGTTTTTTAAAATGGAGTGTGTATATATGCTTTGCTTCATATCAACAACCCACAGATTTTCTTATCTTCATAATAACACATTTTCCTAAATCTCTTGATTCCTTCCCCTCCAGCTCTGGACTCCCCCACTGGCTTGGACTTCTCTGAAATCCAGACCAACTCCTTCACCGTTCACTGGCTCGCTCCAACCGCCGCCATCACCGGCTACCGCGTCCGCCACCAGCAGACGAGCGGCGGGCGCACCAAGGACGAGAGGCTTCCCCCGACCAGGAACCGCTTCACCCTGACTGGACTGACCCCAGAGACGGAGTACCAGATATATGTGTATGCTGTCAACAACAACCAGGAGAGTCAGCCTCTAACTGGCACACAGGCCACCAGTGAGTCTCCATACTGGTTTCTACCACCACCTCTTCTGTCAATGACTCTAAACAGCTGAATCGTGATTTTGACTTTTGCACTTTTTTCCTACCTCTTCTATTTCTTTTCAGTCTCTGATGCTCCCACTGATCTGGAGGTAACATCCTCCACCCCCAGCACCATCACCATCCGCTGGGACGCCCCCTCTGTCCCAGTGAGGAACTACCGGATCACCTATGCAGGGACAAGTCAGTACTTGGGATTTGATTCATAGTTTTCCTCAAAGACCTCATCCACATTCTGATTTTAACACTGGAACCTTCACCTCTTTCCGTTTCTAGGTGGCGAGACTCCTCAAGATTTCATCATCCCGGGCACTCAGACCACCGCCACCATCACCGGTCTCAACCCTGGTTCCGATTACACCATCACAGTCTACGCTGTGAGTGGACGAGGGGACAGCCCCGCCTCCGCCACGCCGGTCCACATCACACACAAGACCGGTACAGCAACCTGGACAACCACTGCTCCTACATAACGTACTGTTGAGGGTTTAAACTAAATCTAAAGGCTGAAATGTGTTCATCTCTCCTTCAGATATCGAGGCTCCCACTGGCATGAAAGTAACCGATGTGAGCGACAACGCCATCACGGTGCGCTGGTCTGCTGTTCTTGGGCCAATCACAGGCTACAGGGTCACCAGCGTGCCAAGGAACGGGCTGGGGCCCTCCTACTCTGAGGTGGTGGCTCCTGGTAAAAACAACAACTGTTCTGAACCAGACTGACACCTTTTAAAAGAAAACATAACTAGAGCATCCTGTCCTCACTGGTTTCTTTCCTGCTCTTCTGTTATAGATCAGACACAGATAACATTCACAGGTCTGATGCCCACTGCGGATTACTTGGTTAGTGTCTACACCCTGGGCAGCGATGGACAGCCCTCGGCCCCGGCGGAGGCGAACATCGAAACCGGTTAGTTTGACTCAATTCAGTCCAAGACCGGCTTCATTTCAGAGACTGTTTTGACGTAACATTTTTTATTCAGTGTGTGGTAATAACTATTATGGGGGTTAAACTATTTCCGAAATAAGGCAAATACAATTAGGCAGTTCAAATGAAAATAAGAAAGTTTGGCTGTTCGTAGGGCTCAAAAAGATTTAAAGGAGACATTTTATGAAAATTCCACTTTTGTAGTGAATCTACACGTTAATTTGGGTATCTGGCATGTCTACCGACCCAAAAACTCTGGAAAAAAACAACTCCCGCGATTTGTTATGGTTCCTTTTAGTCAGAAACGATACGCTTGAGTGTGTCCAATCAAAACAGGTCAATCTGAGGAGGGCTGTTTTAGACAGGGTGAAAAGGGTGCCGTTTTAAATGATCCCTGTGGTGTTTTGACCAAAATATGTAACAGACATTTCATTAAGACCCCAAGGAACCATATCAACTTGTGGTAAATGGGCATAATATGTCTCCTTTAAATTTAAAATTATTTTTATAAAACCTCTTCATTTAAAACCCAGCCACTTGCTTTAACCCCTTATTGCCTGAATAAATTTGCAATTATCTAAAAAAAATAGTGTCTTTGGCTGTCATACAGATGCTTAATAAAGTTGAGATAGTTAATTTCAAAATAGCATATACAATAGATATAAAATGTAGGTATGAGGCAAATTAGCGACATTAGGCATAATGGGGCATAACCGTAATTTAACACATTTTCCAGTCTCTGGTATGTAGATTATTATATTGATGCTGCTTTTGCTTGAAATTGAATAACAACATATGTTTCTGTACAATTATTGCTGTTCCATCATCACAGTATTTCCAATTCAGCTTAATACCTCAAAATAACGTTGCTGCACAGTACCAAGGGGCTAGTATGTATTCTCCACTCCGACCACTAGATGGCGGCAGAGTGCTTCGAATACCTTCATGGTATGTGTGGTATTTGGACCATCAGGCATTAGTGGGATAAGAATGGGGTTTGAGGCGACATTCACGACATTCGTCTACAAGGGGTTAATGGTTCAGTGTGTAAGATTTAGGTGAAGGGATCCATCTTTAAAGATCTATTCACAGCGTCAGAGATGAATCTGTTCTTTAAATTAAACAACCGCTTAGAACTGAAATGACTCCCTCCCTTCCCGCAGCTATGGATCGTCCCAAGGACCTGACCTTCTCCGACATCGACTCCACCTCCATGCGCATCACTTGGGACAGCCCGGACGGCACGGTGACATCCTACCGCGTGGTGTACTCCAGCCCAGAGGAGGCCGACCGGGAGCTGCGTCCTGCACCCAGAGGTGACCAGAACACTGTGGTGCTGAGAGGCCTCCGCCCCGGGACCGAGTACACGGTGACAGTCTACGCCCTCCATGGCCGCACCCCCAGCACGCCCTTAGTGGGAACTCAGGCCACAGGTAGAAACACAAACTGTAGAAAACAGAAAACACGTTCATGACTTAGTTTATTTGTTCCCTGACTTCAAATCTTAAATGTGTGTTTTTGCCTTTGCTCTCAGTGATCCCTGCTCCGAGCACCCTGCTGATCTCAGAGGTCGGGCCCTCGACCTTCACTGTGTCGTGGCGAGCGCCCACTGCTCGCCTGACCGGCTACCGTGTGGTCGTCATCCCCAAGAACATCAACAGCCCGACCAAGGAGCTGAATGTTGCTCCAGACACCACGCGTGTTCTCGTACCCGGGCTCATGGTAAACACCTGTCCTGTTTCTTTACACAGATTCATAGTCAGTCAGGGAGTTAACATCAGCTGTGTTTCTCTGTATCCTAGGTGGCAACCACGTACCAGATACAGGTCTACGCTCTGAAGAACTCCGTTTCCAGCAGACCACTGGAGGGAGAGACCACCACACTGGAAGGTCACTGGCTGCACCATAAAGGACAAACATCTCCTGTTATCGCCAATTATTATCCAGTGCTCTGTTTCATGTCGGTTTTCCTCTCCTCCTCTTCGCAGACGTGAGTCCTCCTCGCCGCGTGCGTATCTCTGATGTGAAGGACTCCTCCTTCACCCTGAACTGGCGCACCAAGATCGAAACCATCACCGGTTTCCTGATCGATGCCACGCCCGCCGGTGGCTCGCGCCCAACCATCACCAGGACCATCCCAGCAGAGACACACACCTACACACTCACAGGTACAACACCAAGTCCTGCTTAACAAACCTTTAACAAGTTGTGAAGTTGTGTTGTTTTTTTTACAGTGTATGTTTTGTTTTCTCCCCCTAAGGTCTGCAGCCCGGCACCATGTACAGTGTAAATCTGTACACCCTGAATGGCAACACAAGGAGTGCTCCGTTTACACTCATGATTCAAACAGGTACTACACACATCTATCCATCCATCTATAATTGGCTGATACAACCCATTAACAGTCATATTCAGCTTCATGTTTGTCGATATGAAAAACTTTTATTTTACAGAATAAACAATGCAGAGAAACTTGTGTATTTATTTGAATAGGTTACGTAAAAAAAAAATTTGTTTTTATTTCCAAGCTCCTAGTATTTAGTTGTTTTCTTTTTATTCATAGTTATTCAGAATAAACTTTACATTTTACTTTTTGTCTTATATCATCATGTGCCCCCAACAGCCCATAATAATCTTGAGTTTAGATGCAGCCACAGTAAGAGCAGCATTTACCAGATATGGACTGGTTGCGTAATAATAACCCTGCAGCGTTCAAACAGATGACCCGGTGTTCTGTATTTCTCTTCCCAGCTCAACCTGTGGTCCAGGCTCCCACCAACGTTCAGTTCACATCTTTGACCCCCACCTCCATCTCCTTCACCTGGCAGCCGCCTGCCACGCAGATCACAGGATACTACGTCACCTACGAGGAGTCCGGCAGAGCGCCACGCGAGCTGCTCCCTCAACCCCACGCCGGGCAAAACTACGCCACCATCTCTGGTATGTGCTCGTAAACAACATGTTGTCTATTAAAAGCTGCTTCATGTAGGTTCCACTGGTTATGATCATTCTCTCACATGTCAACACGAGTCAAATGCATCATCCTAATGGTTCCACTAAGGGATATTTGTTCCTCTCGTCAGGCCTGAGACCAGCCACAGAGTACACCATCAAGATCATTGCCATCCAGAACACACTGAGGAGCACGCCTCTGGTGGGCAGAATCAGGACTCGTGAGTATTATCACACTTCCTCTCTGTACTGTGACACATGTAATGGTAAAGGAAATTAATTTAACTGATGTAGCAAAGGAATCCAATTCAAATCAGGTAAGAGTAAACTGTAAAAATGGAAAGGGCTTGACAGGCAGCTTCAATCTGATCAGAGGCTTTGAGATAAACTGTGCAGTCAAACAGCCTCAGGCTCCTAAAATAATAATATATTTAATATCGTATTTTGAATGCCTCCAGAAACGTCATTCAAAATATCTCCTGTGTGTTTGCAATACTTATGTAATTATGCCACAGAATCCCAGTAATGCTGCATATCTATCACCCCCTGCTGGCAGAGATATGTAACAGCAGCTCTGCTTTACAAACCCCCCCTCACCCACCTCGTTCTAACCTGCTCGCTTCCCTAACCCCTTCTCTCCCGCCCAGAACCAGACTCCCTGCTTCCCCTGCCTCTGCCCCACACCCCCGGAAGTGGTGACAAGCTGGATGTGCCAGAACCTCACTTGGACAATAGGGTCAATATAGTGGGCCCCAATGGCCAGGATGGGCTTGGCGATCACAACCAGCGTGTGGAGTACACAGAGTATAACAACCATGGAGACAACAGGTTTAATGGGAACGGTGGCCAACCACAGTTTCCCTATGGGCAAGTGCGTGAGCCCCTGGTCTTTGTGCCCATCCCTGATGCAGAGGGCCGCCGGTTGCCCATCCTGAAGCTGAACGTGCCCGTCGGCGCCACGTTCGGTAACGAGACGGGGGTGCCACAGGAGGCCCAAACTCAGACCACCATCTCCTGGAAGCCTTACAGCCAGAGCGACGCCTACCTGGTGTCCTGCAATCCTCTCACACACTTAAATGAGAAGATGTTCACGGTAAGAGACGAGGGTCTTAGTTTCCAGGTTCAGGTCCAGTGATATTCATCAGTTATATTACATGAAAACTCGTATTTCATGTGATTTAACCTCCTCGCTGTCTCTGCCTGTCCAGGTCCGTCTGCCAGACTCAGCCACCACTGCCACCCTGATCGGACTCACGCCTGGAGCCAACTACAACGTGCTGGTGGAGGCTCTGATGGGGGCGCTCAAACACAAGGTTCTGGAGCAGGTTGTCACTGCTGGAAACACAAGTAAGAGACCTACAGCTACTGCTGAGTGTAAAGTAATCAAAGCAACTCCTGCTAATTAAGGTGGGACTCCAGCGTGTAGAAAAAAGTTGGCCATTAACTCCACAAGGCCCAACAGGCACCTTATGAAACCAAATTTTAATTCACTAGATCTGGAGCTGCTCAAAACTGCACAGACTCATCAATCATCCATATCATACACGCCGGATGTTTCATCAAGAACCATACATTTGCTCTTCTTCATATTCCAGTCCCAGAAGGAGTGCCCTCTACTGGGGATTCATGTTATGATGCCTTTACTGCCACCCACCATGATGTCGGCGGCGAGTGGGAGCGGATGTCCGAGACCGGCTTCAAGCTGTGGTGCAAGTGCCTGGGTCTGGGAAGTGGCCACTTCAGATGTGATTCATCCAGTAAGTGATGAGAGACTTCATTTTTCAGAACAGATTTGTTATTTGCATGGAAATCCATTTCTGCCACTTTTTAAAAAAAATCCTTCATGTCATTGTAATAAGAAACTCAATATTTGAATTGTTTGAAATAACAAAAATTGATTTTGTTTTTGATTGAATTTTATCTCCAAATAACTCACTGACTCAATTGAAAATTTTATATCTCAGTTTTTATTTAATTTTGTTTTTTTCTTGCACTGACAGATAGGGCTTCCATGACTTGGGATTATTGTTCTCTTATTATTATGATTCTCTCTCTGAATAGAGTGGTGCCATGACAACGGCGTCAACCATCGCATTGGAGAGAAGTGGGACCGCCGCGCAGAGAACGGTCACCTGATGAGCTGCACTTGTCTGGGAAACGGCAAAGGAGAGTTCAAGTGTGAACCACGTAAGTCCTCTCATCCAACCGAATGCTCTACGACCGTCTCAGAGATGGTGCATGTGAATTTCAACGTGTGCGTCTTCCATCACAGATGAATCCACGTGCTACGATGACGGGAAAGCGTACCAGGTGGGCCACCAGTGGCAGAAGGAGTACCTGGGCGCCATCTGTACCTGCACATGCTTTGGAGGTCAACAGGTACAACACAGCAGCCTCACTCTTTCGGTTCTGGTGTTCAGTGCGACGCGTTTTATGTTGTGACTTAAATGAAACGTGTAGATACATGAGGCTGGAGCATGTTTTGTCTCATCAGGGCTGGAGGTGTGAGAACTGCCGCAGACCAGGTGCTGATATCGATGTCAGCCTGCTGCAGCCTGTGAGATATGGAGACAACAACCTGAACAGAGTGGTCAGTTGAATTCATTGAAAAGTATTTAAAGAGATGTAGCATTAATATTCATAATTGAAACAAACCCCCTTATGTGTGGTTTTCACTCTTCTGTGACTTCTGGGGCAAACGTCTAACAAAGTTTGTTGTTTCCTTCCAACGTTCACTGCTTTTTACTGCGGAACGTGAATAAAACTTTAAATTATCGAACGTGATTCATTTTCATTCACAATGGTGGTGAGTTAACTCCCATGATGCCACACTGCACAAAGACATTGTCCCCAATCGGCCGAAGTTACAAATTGTACGTTTAACTATCACAATTTCTGTTTAACATAATTATATGAACCTCAGTAGACTGTATTTGCAAGAGCATCAAATAAATGACACTTTTCAAACCTATTTTGGCTCTTCAAATTAAAATATCAACACACTTATTAGACATTGGGTGAAAATAAAGTGACTTGGACTGATCAGATCTAATGAGAATACAGGTTTGTACCTTGACCTTTGATCTTACCTTCTTTAATCTTCCTGCAGAACATTCATTGCCCCATCGAGTGCCTCCGACCCGAGCTGCTGGCAGACGCACAGGCTCCTCCAAATCCCCGGGAATAAAAGGATCAGTCGTCCGACCTCTGCTTTGCTCCCTCACCGTCCATTCGCTGCACTGTCTCACCCTGTAGAAGCCATGCTGTCTGTGACCCGAACCAACTGCCTGATCACTTTCTGACACGTTTAGCCAAAGATGTTACACCAGCTCGTTGCCTGATCCCATCATTATCTTTTATCATCATTACCAAAGACTTTAAATTCATGCTCTGATGGAAAATGCAGATTCTTGACAGACAATAATTCTTCCAGGGAAGTCATTTCGGGCTTGTCAGCGATTATATTTATATTCTTGTGAAACTGACATTTGTTCCCCCGTTTAAAAGTTCAGAAACATTCCCTCATGGAAAGAGCAGAACCTGTCAGAAAGTAAGCACTGTTAAAGAATGTCGATGTAGTGTTGTCCATGAAAATGTGCTTCTCTTTTCCTGTAGCCCCTCTTCTGTCCCCTAGGGGTCGCACTGTGTGTGATTGACACTTTCTTAAACCCCCAATATCTTTGTACTAATTTATCCCTTTAATCTCAACGCGTGAATGTGTGAACTGGGATGTGAGAAGTTGAACTGTTCTATTTTTGTACTTTGTTGTCAGTGCCAAAGTTGTTTCTATCTTTGACAGAAAGAAGTCCCTTGTTTTAATAAAGCTGGAGAAATCCTGAAACCTAACCTCAGTGTAGTTTGTTTTATGTAAATTAGAGAAATATCAAGATATCAAAGGAACTAGTTCACTAACATGATTGTAAAGTTTCATGAAAAAATCCAAAGATTTTTTGAATACAGATAAAAGAACAGAAATACTGATCACTACAATGCAGGGGATAAAAAAATGTTTGGGTTCACACAAAGATGGAAAAACGTATTTACACTTCCATAAACTGAAGTATTGAGCAATAATTAATTTTGACAAATCCCAAAAATTGACTTTTTAATCCCTGGAGACAATGAAGTTCCCTGGAGACCTCGAAATATCACTGAAATCCATCAAAAAGTTGATATATTTAAGTCTGGACCCACTGACTATGATGCCAGTCTAATAAAAAACAGACAAAACACCTGTTAACTGTCATCTACAGTTTATTTAGCGCTGAAATGTGATAAACATACAATGAACAGTTTATGTCTCATGTTAAGTTCACAAGTCAGCGATGCAGTTAGTGTTTGCAAAACCTCGTCACTTTAGTGATGCAGGTAGGAATGTTCTAAGTTACAGCAATGATAGACAGGAATTACCCTAATAAGCAAACTTGGAAAAACAAGATGCTCAGTGGTGGAAGAGCCGCAGGTTGGTGTGGACCAGAGTGATGCCCTGCTCGTTACAGGCTTTGATCACAATCTGGTCGGCAGCAGAACCTGCCGGAGCCGCGATGAACTCAACACCACTCTACACACACAAACACACACACACACACACACACACAAACACACAAACACACAAAAACACAAAAACACAAACACAAACAGGGCAGAGGCGTTAGTGGAGGCTGTTGGAAAGCTGGTCAGTGCAAAACTGTTCAGCTGCTTTCAGACATGCACGAGATTCACAGCGAGCGAGTAGACGTGTTTCTGAAGGATGCAAAACAAAAATATTTGTATTTTGGCAAAAAAAATGCCAAAATATAAATATGTCACGGTGAAAAAGAGCTGCCATATGAGACACAGACCAAAATGTCAACTTGGAATTCAACGAGATTCAAGAACTTTTAGCAGTAATGTTCAATGCTCGTGTCTGTAAACATGTAATTTCTCCAGTAGAAACCTGATTGTAAAGTGTAATGATTTTTTTTTTTTTTATTACAGACAAATGGACAAACATACTGATCACTATATGCTGCTGTGTTCTTCATAAGAAAGACGAGATGTGAAAGACAAACTCCGGGAAATGTCCCAACCCAATTCAGTTCATGTCTAAAAACTGCTATGGAATCAATAGATGTCACACTGCTGCTGAGCTTTGTGTATGCAAGATTAAAGCACGTGCATTCCCGTACAATGTCTATTTAAAGTGCACACAGCACGTCCACATGCTTTTGTGATAAGTGATATTTACCCGTTTGGCACGATCGATGTTGTCTCTGAAGGGGAAGAAGGCGTCAGAGCTGACGGCCACGGCCTGCAGGGAGCTGATCCAGTTCTTCTTCTCAGTCTCCGACAGAGACTCAGGCTCCTCTTCATACATGGACTTCCAAATTTCCAGGTCTGGACCCTGACAACAAAAAATACACACAATAAACAAGTGCTCCAAAAACTAAAGATATATCCCTCCACATAAATTGCATATATTTTATAGTGAAACATTAAGCTTAGTCTTCAAAGAGCCTGTGATGTTCCTCCTTACCTCTCCAATAGTGTCGCTCACATATTGGTCGATAGCATTGGCCATCTCCGCCCGCTTCACCCCGCTCCTAAACTTCATGTTCAGGACACGCGGGTGGTGTCTCAGCCACCAGTTATCAGCTTTGTCACCTGCCAGCCGAGTGCAATGGATACGCGACTGTTGACCAGCCCCAATACCAATGACCTGTAAAACAAAGACCAGAAACAAATGAGTGAAAGAGTTATAACTCATTCTGATTTCGTTCTCCTCCTGTTCTTACCTGTCCATCTTTAGCATAGCAGACAGAGTTGGACTGAGTGTACTTGACGGCGATCGTGGCAACCGTGAGGTCACGCACCGCTTCCTCAGAAAGCTTGTGGACACAGAAAAGGTCAAAGGGTGAATACTTGTTAATTAACACCATAAGTGTTTTGCTAGTGATTAAGTTATTTAAAATAGTATGAATGTATAATATTAAACTTATGAGACTTACAGGGCCATTGGAAACAACGTTGTTGAAGAATTCCTTATCGATAACGCCTCCGTTCCTCTTTTGTTTGAGATGGAGACCAAACAACACTCTCACCTCGGCCTCTTCAGGCTCATAGTATGGATCCATCTGAGACAAAAACACACAAATGGTCAAAAACATTGAATCAAACAGCAAATTGAACTCGGCATATAAACTATGATAAATGTTTCACCTGAAGCACGCAGTACTTTCCTCCCTTCTTCTTGGAGAGGATCTTGAGCGCCTCCTCCTCGTACCCAGGAGCAATGATCCCATCAGACACCTGAGAACAAGTGGATTGAATCAAAACAATGTTGCAGCAAAGAAACTCTTTTTTAGAAGATGTTAGTGCTTTGACACAAGTCTTTACCTCTCTGGATATAATCTTAGCGGTGGCAACGTCACACACGTCTGACACAGCAATGAAGTCTCCAAAAGAAGACATCCTGTCGGAGCCTGGTGATGCAGACAGAGTTAGTGCAGCTCCAGGTCAAAAAGTTTAGGCACAAACCTTTTTCTGTTGTTGTTTACCTCTTGCTCTGGCGTAGGCTGTGGCCAGTGGGGTGAGATCCTTTAACATGTCGTGCACCATGCACACTTTAGCTTCCTCCTCAGTCAGAGGAACGCCTACAGCAGCTCCTTCAGAAGAAAGGGGGGAAAAACTTTTTTTCAGCTTCATGGCATTTTATTCCACATGGATGTTTATACTGTTAAGCGTGTCTCTAAAAGAGTGCGTGTCATTGTCTCACCAGCAGGGCTGACATGTTTGAAGGAGGCTGCAGCAGCCAAGCCCAGGGCACCCTTTAACTCTTTGACCAGCTGCCAGGCGTTCAGGGCATCACACAGGTTGATAAAACCAGGGGAACCTTTGACCACTGGGAAACAAATCAAAATGAATGTAAGAAAAGGAAAAATGACCACACACGTCAAACCTCTTATCCAATCCTTTGCTAGCACAGTCAAGTTCACACCACACAATCTGTTTTTTCGCAGTTGCCAATGAGTTTTAGAATTCGCTGACAAAAGGCTCAGATCAGAGCTAAATAGACGTTAGACCAGGGGTCTCAAACTCGCGGCCCGCGGGCCAATTGCGGCCCACGGGACGATATTTTGTGGCCCCTACCTTAATATGAAAGTTTAATGTTAGTGCGGCCCGCACAAACATTGTAGCAGCTCCGCTGTTAGCTGCTGTGTGGGACAATGTTATGATGTTCTGGTTTCCTACTGTGTGCCTGACCAGTGAACGCAGCATGTAAGTGAGTGACATGGGGGGCGGGGTCGTGTGTGTGTGTGTACGTGTGAGAGTGAGTGAGAGAGAGAGCCGGGAGAGAAAAGAGTGGCTTTGGATGTGCGGTGAGCAGGAGGGTGAAATTCATAGTTTTCCGCCCTCTTTCGCGCAGGTCATGATGTATCCAGTGCTTCATTTATAAATCACAAGGTGCCGGAACGCTAAGTACATATCACAGCGCAGGTACGACGAGCACAGGTCCCGGAACGCACATAAAACGCCGCTTAAAACAGCACACACATGCCACGGTATCAGTCTTTATGTCAGTGATTAATAAAGTGGCGTCTTGAGCAAAGGCGACTTCTGTGTCCAGCGGAACGGAACACACACACATATATACACACACACACACACACAATTTGTTAAATTGAAGGCAAATTCAAGGGACACCACGGCTCCTTTACGCACACGCTGCGCTGTGAGGTTTTGGGAGCTTCTTTACGCAGACAGATTATTCTAAACCGCAGCAGTTTATAACACGTCATTGAGCTAATATCTACATTTTACAGTCTGGGCTGTTTTACATTATTATTTACACCTGATATGTGTGGATGAATTTTAATGATTTAAATTCCCTCATCCTCTGGTGGTGACATTTACGCACCGAGCCACGGACTGTACATGACGATGTGCTAGTTATTTTGGTTCATCTTAGAAGTCTGCATTTGTTATTATTTTATGAAATTGTGATGCTGTTGTTAAGAAAGCTTTATATATAATTTATTAGATTATCTTGTTATTGCGTGGCCACAAATTAGTAATTCATCCACCGATGTCAACAGGGGCTCCGTAATTTTCTAGTGATTACATTATATTGTTATATTTTATTTTAATCATTTCTTAAAAAACTTTTTTTAATGTTCATATTTTTTTCGATACGAGAGGTACCGGATCTGCTCAAATAAGTCCCAGAACGCAGGCAAGCCAACACGCCGGCACAAAATAAGCACCAACATGTATAGAAAAATGTGAGGCTACAGGAGGAATTTGATCATAGATTTGCAGACTTCAAGACGCACAGAGCGACTTTTACAAAAATTTTGCGGATCCCTTCTCCTTTGATGTGCAAGATGCCCCTCCTGTGCTTCAAATGGAGCTCATTGGCCTGCAGTGCAACTCTGACCTCAAAGCCAAGTTCAGGGAGGTGAGTGGAAAGGAAGACAAGCTGGGGCAATTTTTGTGAGAATTGTACCCCAGCTTCCTTGAGCTTTCCCGAATGTTCAAGCGGACCATGTGCCTTTTTTGGAGCACATATTTGTGTGAAAAGCTCTTCTCCACCTTGAACTTCAATAAGTCCAGGTACAGGTCCAGGCTTACTGATGATCATCTTCAAGCCATACTGAGGGTCTCAACTGCTTCCTCCCTCAAGCCAAATGTGGCTCAGCTATGTGAGAGGAAGCGCTGCCAGGTCTCTGGCAGCAAGAAGTAGGCAAGAGAAGCCATGTTTACAAGAACTGTTCGTGTTCTTCAATATTCTATTCATGTTCAGAAGAACCCATTGAAGTTAAATAACTGTTAGTAATGACATTAGAGAAGTTTGGATTTTTTTAGCAAAGTTTTTTTTTTTGTGGAATACCTGATGAGGCCCAGCCTCACCCAGATACTGCCTCCAGCGGCCCCCAGGTAATTTGAGTTTGAGACCCCTGCGTTAGACTGACAGTTTGCAATGGCTACTAGATTTGTACAAGGCTAAATATCTAAACAAACTGGCGACAACTACAGCCAACCTGATTTTTCACATTGCACATGTCTGTAGTCGGGGATAACGTACCCTAGACGTGAAGTGTGAATTGCAGAGCGATCCGAAAAGTTTTTAAGTCGTGTTTTGTGAACTTGGCTGAAGCAAAACAGTGCATTTCAAAATTTTTAATTATTGTAAAGTCACACAGAGCTGGGATCTGGGTCTACCTTTGAGGGGGAGGGCTGGGTGCAGGGTGTAGAGCTGGGCTGGCGCCTGGTGGGGGTTCATGCCGTAACGCAGAGTCAGCTGGGAAACACCAGAGCTGAACTCTCTGCGAAAGTAATCCGATATGGCGTCATCGTACAGGGCTGTGTGCGTGAAGGCCTGAGGTGCACAGAACATAAAACACAGATACAAAAGGTCAACAACTGGACATTTAATACAAGGTCACAACAATAATGATCTGCAGTATGTGGATTCATCATCCCTAAAGCAAAGCAACACAATTCCTCATGTGTTTAACTCTGTAACCTGAACACTTTAACACTTGTGATAAAAAAGGCTGCACTGGACTTTGGCCTTTCACTGACCTTCACCTCTAAAACAAATACAGATGTGACCACACCATCAGACAAGATACAGTTTGGTGAATATTATTGACCAGATTTTGGTTGCATGTGCACTCTGGAGACCAATGACTGAGGCCTGCTCATACATTTAAAAAAAACAAAAACAGGTATGAATAGCATTTTATGCCAAACTGCAAGTCGTAACTCACAGAACAAGTCACTGGAACAAGTCTCAACAGTGACTGTGTGGGATTAACACACGCTTTCATGTTGGTGTGATTAAGAAACATGGTAATAACACACAACTTAATTTCTTCTAACTCTAAAAAGGGAACTTTACAAATTTACTGCTCTGGAACTAGAGTTTGTTTGACTTTCTGTTAGTTAATTATTAAGTGTAAGACAAATATTTCCCGGATTAATCTATGAATCATTTGATCTTTAAGACGTCAGAAAGCGGTGAGTGTTTTTAAAGTTTTTTGAAAAGACTTAAAGGATATCCAGAGCAGCTGAGGTTGAGTTGGATTTGAAGAGCTGTGTGTTTCTCTCACATCCTCGGAAGTTAAAATGGTGCTGGGGAAAAACAACAACGTACTTTAAGAGCCAGAGTCCTGCGTGTTTCCAGGGTTGTGTCTCTGTCCTCTGAACCCTCCATCTCCTTGGCAACCAGTGAATAGTCGGCAGGATCGCACACAATAGTGACTCGAGCGTGATTTTTGGCTGCTGCTCTCAGCAGAGTCACACCACCTGGGGAAGACAGAAAGAAGAGAACACAAAGATTTCACCATTAATAAGGTGGGGAATAAATTAGATTATTAATACAGTTGGAGAAATGAAACTTCTGATACTTTCTGCTATTGAAGCATTTTGTTATTGTTTTATTCAGAAAAAAACAACAACTATTAAGCTACCACTCTGCTCACCAATATCAATCTGCTCCACAGCATCCTCCACTTTAACATCCGGGTTAGAGACAGTCTTCACAAAGGGATAGAGGTTACACACCACCACTCTGAAAAAGAGCAAACAAAAATGTAATTCATACTCATCAAACTCTAAAAACACTCAATCACACACACACAACAAATGCTTATTTGTGTTATTTTATTTATACTGATGTTTTTGTATCGCTTTTTGTGAAGTTCTATATAAATAAATGTTGTATTAATTTTGTATTATTAGACACATCATCCTTATATTCACAACTACACCATCTATCATCCTTTATTTTTATCCAAATAATGTGACCTGTTTTATGATTTCTTCTACTATTCTGACATTAGTTTTAAGAAGGGTTAGCATGCTAGACAGAGTTAACATTGTTTGGTATTGTTAATATATGGACAGATTTTAATGCGACTCTGGTGCAAATCCTGTTTTCATGTTCAAAGTAACAGCTACAACTCTGAGCATGAGGGAGTGGGACTGTGTGACATGAAGATCTGTGTGCTAGAAGTCAGTCAAGTAAGTGGGCACATGTTGGATGTTAATTTAGTTACAGAAACTTGGTAATTTCCTCCACATGTGATCGTTGCTAAAAACCTGTTGGATCCAATAATATAATACATTTAAGCCTCTTAAATGGAAGTAGAGGATTCTCCTCTAGAGCCTACACTACAACATGCACAAAGTCTGTAAATTAACTAACCAGGTCACAGTGTAGAGCTGAAAAGATGATTTACTTATTAGTTTTTTTTAACAAGATAGTAAACTGAAACTCTTTGAATTCTGAGTAAGCGCGACAATTGAAGATCGCCATATCTGTGACAAAGAAATTGGATTATATGATTAACCGATGAGGAAATAATTGTTATCTGCAGCTCTGTCAGTGTGACTTTAATTTTCTTCTATCAGGTTCCTTCAGAATCAACAAATCTTCATCACATGCTCACAAAACAGTCAATGAAACACAGAAGGTCTTGAGTTTTCTGTCAAACGAGTGACGTGATCAATATCTAATCAGTCAAGTTGATTCTCTGTCAGCCTGCGTGTTTAATTTAGCTGAGACCACACTGTGAATTCTGTGATCCCACCACATTCCTCTGTCCTTAAAACAAATGAGTCACAAGACCAGTTTATAGCAGGAGCAGCAGTTTCCCAATTAACCAGCAGACTGATCTACTACACGTGCTTTTTCCTGGCACAAGACAAGTCTCTGTCTGGATTCTCAATATCAGCTTGTGATCTGCTTCAGTCACAGGTCACACACGTTCGTAGATTCAACTAGGCTTTGTGGTTTATATTTCAAATTCAATCTTCCCTTCTACAGGGTTTCTCAACAAGTTAAAAATAAGTCTTATTAAAGGATGTAATGAACAGATTCTACTCGTCTATGTCTAAGTATGACAGAGATGAAGGAATGTCCCAGAAGCTGAGTTCACTGTGATGAATACTGACCGAGTTGTTTTCAGCTTCATTAAGATCAGTCATCAGCTTCTTGTTGGTATTGTTTTAATTTGTTTTAAAGAACTACAACATACAGAGACATCAAAACTATTCAAGCTGCCAAAACAATTCTCATACCCCTAACTTGAGGATGTTAACATAATTAAGACTTACCTCAACATATGCAAGACCCATATTTTCACATATTTAAGACTTGGTAAGGCCAAACATTTAGATGATTTAATTTCTAACACATCCATCTGTGGTGTTTTCCAGCTGGCTCTGCAGAGATGAGGGTTTTTAACACGCAAGTTTCTGTGTGTTTATTAAAAGTGAGTTCCGTGTCTCTCACCTGACCAGGCCGTAGCCCAGCTTCTCCATGTCCGCGGTGTCTGTGGGGGTCTTCCTGGCCAGGATGCCTCCGTGGACGGCCGGGTGCAGGGTCTTCACTCGGCCCCCCAGCATCTCCGGGTGCCCGGTCAGCTCGGACACATCCCTGACACACACACAGACACACACACAGGTTAGATAAGGAGATCAGAAGGAACAGATGTTAGACTTGGTGCATGTGGAGGAAAGTGGAGAAAGAAGCCATGGCTGCAGAGGACCGAGGTTTTCTCCCACAAACAAAGCATGCAATATAGTTTGACATATAGCTGAACCTCTTCTTTTCTTTGTGTGCACATTTGTAATTTTGAGTAACACTAACCCTTTGTAACAAACTGCTCATTTACTAGATTATATATGTTATAAATAAAAGGATGACAACGTGTAAATGAAAAGCTTTTGGACTTATTGCGTTTGAGTCTGTGGCCATTACAACATTTTACCATCTGTGGCACACTCAGGAGGTAACTGATAAAAAAAGAAACGTACCCTTCACAATGTGAATCTTTGTTTATCCTGTGTGTCACTACTTTGTTCATATGAAAGTGAATCACGTGCTGAATAATGCAGCATCATGCACGTGAGGCTTGGAAGCTTAATCCTATAGTGAATCACTTCATCAAAGTTACATGTTTTTTAAAAAGCATCTGTGAAGAAAACTTTGCTCTGCTTCATATTGTTTCCCTGATGAATACTTGATGCAGGACTGTTAGACTTGGTGCATGAGGAGGAAAGTGGAGAATGAAGGCATGGCTGCAGAGAATTGAAGTTTAGTTGCAGCAGGACCCGTGGACACGTCCCTAACACACACAGACACACACTGACACACAATCAGGTTGGATAAGGAGATCAGCAGGCAGATGTTAGACTTGGTGCATGAGGAGGAAAGTGGAGAAAGAAGCCATGGCTGCAGAGGATTGGAGTTGTGTTGCAGGACACCCACCTGACAGCCAGTCCCGCTCCTCGCAGGGCTGTGGCTGTCCCACCCGAGGCGACCAGGGACAGACCCACGTCCAGCAGCTTCTTTGCAAAGTCCACAAGTCCACTTTTGTCTGAGACACTGAGGACAGCTGCAGGAGACACGACACTCATCTTTAAAAACACCCGGAGGAGACGTGGGAGCTAAACCACGTTGGAGCTAACGTTAGCCGGGGAGCTAGCACCCTGTGTGTCGCAGATAAATAAAGTTAACAAGTTGAGTTAAAGTACCGGGAGGAAGTCTTACCGAGTTCCGAGGAGGCCATGGTGACGGTGACAGTGTGTGTGAGCGGCTGGTGAGCAGGTTTGTCCCAGTTTAACCAGTAGAGACTCAGAGAAGCACGACACTCATCTACACGCTGCTCATCAGGAGATTCAAAAGGAGAAGAGACCCGCCCTGCTGGCGCCGGCCCGCCCCTCACGAAACGAGCGTACCCCCAATAGTCCAGTTTTCATAAAAAGTCTGAGAAAAGTTTGAGTAAAGAAAGAGTGATGGTGTGATGGGACTATTGAACTGGTTTACATGTGAAGTGACTGTTCATTGCTCCTGTTTGAGAGTCATCACATGACTGAAAAGATGAGAATCTACATCCACCAGACAGAACATCACTGTAAGAGGATGAATATGAACTTAAACAACTGTAAACTCACCACAAACAGAAAAAACATGTCCAAAAACTGACAAATATGAGCAGAAACAGATCAAATGGACAACAAATAGACACGAAATTACCACAAACTCATGTAAAATTGGCACAAACAGACACAAAAATCGCCACGAATAGACACACATGAGCAGAAACCGACACAAAATGATCACAAATAGACTGCAAATGACCACAGATTGACAAAAATGAGCAGAAACAGAAACAAAATGACCAGATACAGATATAAAATGATCACAAATAGACATAAAATCACTACAAATGGACATCACATTATTACAAAATTGACCACAAATAGAATAGATCACAAAGATGCCAGAATGACCACACAAAGACCTATGGTGACCAAAAACAGATATGAAATAATGATCATAAATTAAGATTTTATGTCTGATCACAAAGAGATATGAAAATGACCACAATGAGACACAGACTAAACACAAAGAGACATAAAATTACCACAAACAGATCTAAATTGACCAAGAATAGACATTGAATGTCCACAGAAAGATATAAATTAACCAGAAACAGACAATAACACAAAAGCCAAAAGCATTCATAAAAGGACCACAGAGACAAATAATGAACAGAGATATAAAATGACCACAACCAAATGATGTAATACAACATATAAATTCCACCATATAAAATAATACAATATAGTCCTGACCAGTTATCCATAATTCAGCACAATTAACTTTTAGTAAAATAAGATATACCTTGCTTATTACTATTACAAACCAAAAGTTCAGAGATATCTAAAGTCTTTGTTTGTCCCCCTTGTTTAGTATAAACGTCCCTTTGGCATGAGGGTAATCAGTCTGTGACATCACAACTCGATTTACTAACAATCACGACTCTGTCTTTTTGTTTGTTTATCCAAAGTTCATCTTAACCCACCGTTGAGCCAAGTGTTTTCTTGTGTGTTAACACAAGAGGGCAGACATGGGCCTTGTGCTGTTTGTACACAAGTCTGCTTAAACATTAGGACGTTTTCTCTTCTCCAAAATGTTTCTGACAACATTCATTAAAAAAAACAAATTGTTTATGTCTTTTTATGGTCTAACACTTTAGACGCTGTGTCTGAAACATCAGTTTTATTTCTATTTCTGAGGCTCTGGGCATTGTTGTATCACGTTAGTTGGGTTGATGTGTTACTACCTTCAATTGATTATCTCAATTAATGCTTTAAAATAATCTCAAGATGAAAATCAGAAGTCTTATTGTGGTGTTTTTGGTGCAGGTGTATTTGTAGATAAAAATTGATTTAAGTTCAATTTAAAACAACACAGACTGTCTGTGTTTTTCTTGAGTTTGATGCAGGTTGAATGTTTTTCTGTTGGTCAGCATGAACTGAAGGTTACGCTGACGCACACATCACTCTATATGCACCATTACTGGCTCCATACCTGTAACATACATTTCCTGCAACAATAAATGACGCTCATGAATACATTCCCCCCATGGCCACGCCTTTTCAATAAACTTTATTGGTAAAAACGGTGCCTTTTCCATACTCTACAACAGCATTTTAAGTCGGACAGATGTGAATTTATTGGGCCCCGTCACTCACTCCCTTACTTGCCCATTAGTTAAGTGACAGGACAGGGCCCCGGGAAACCTGCACCAATACATGTGATTACGTTAAAAGATCGCACAATCTGTTCATATTTACGTAATGAGCCCGACATTTCGCTGATTGATTAAACTCCGGGGTGTAAATATTTTAAAGGGGCCCTTGATTTATCATCCCACAAAGCAAAAAGAGGCCGATTTATTTGTCCAACTATGAAAATGGTGGGTTCTGGTAAGCGCTCCGTGTCTGAGGGCTGATCTGACATCTCAGAGGTGACTTGAGTGATTCAATAGACAGTGAAAGATATTTTATTGAAAGACACAGGCTCTCCGGGCGTTATTGGTTCAAAAAGCAGGGAGGCAGAAGGCCGTCAGCACTTTTCCTCAGGCCCACTGTGGAGAAATCTGACAGCATTATCAGCACTAACTGTAATTTACGCCAGGAATTTTTAATCAACATGACGGGTGTATTCAGATTAAATTAGAAGAGAAACGGAATCAATGACCTCCATATATTGCTCCACTGCCTTATGAATTAGCTGTGATTTTTTTGTACAGAGTCGTGGAGGGGGGAGGAGGGGTGGGGTGTTGTGTCATAAAACAGGCCAAATGGCATTTGTCATGCAGTCTGACAAGTCACACAACTAAATGAGGTCCTATCGATTCGCATGATTTTTCATCAGCCAAATTAAAAGCTGCAGTTTGATGGAGGTTCAGTCTGCAAAGCTTGTTACGTATTCTTTTCTATCCCATTAAATCAAGTCTAAAAATGTCAGTGAAAACTCCTCTAAAGTCCTTCAAGTTCAAACTTCACTTGGTGAATTGAGTGGGTCATTTGATGCTGATGCGTGTGTTGAAACTTCACAGGAAGTAACAGGAAGTGATCAGCCTGTAACCAGGTAGGGTAAAGTCAAACTTTCACCTACACAACTTCCCCATCTCTCTCTCTCCTCTTCTATCTGGATTACCAAGTGGAAAAATCGAGCAACTGCTCAGGGCCCCAGATCCCCGGTCCCCTATTTCAATATGCACAAATCAAACTATAGAATGGCACTATAGAGCAAACACCTCCACCAAGGTCCAACTGTCCGCAGACTCATGGATATCAGTTTCCTAAACGGCAGGATTCTTTCCATCAAGATCCATGAATTGTTCCCTGGGAAAATGGTGAAAATGTTGAAAACGATGACCACATCCATATTTCCATCTCAAGTTTCTTCCTGACCCAAACCACATCCGTCCTCTGAGTTTCAATGGAAATCGGTTCAGTTGTTTTTCAGTAGTGCTGCTTACAAAATAAACCAACAAACCAACAGGGATGAAAAGACGAATTCCTTGTCCGAGGTTCTGAAGCAGTACTTCAGCTGTGTTGGGTCCATCTTTCATCTTGAAGACAGGTTCTGTGTAAGATTCTAGTTTTAAGACCTTTAATATATTTGAAGTATATTCGATGTGAGGTCTTGTCTAATTAAATTACTTAAAATTTTCTGTGTCAACAATTAACACAACCCAAAAAAACACTTTCACTATTAAAATATATTTCAGAAGCTTGATGCCTGTGACGTTTATGGTATTTTAAATATATTTTTGGTCAACCATCCATTTCAGCAATAATTTAATTCAATACACTACATTACATTATGTGACCTGAATAGAAATTAAATTGATTGATTGATTGACTTTACAAAAATGTGACATTGAATAAACTTTATTTGTTGTCAGCACCAGTTGTCAGATCTTTGGTCTTTTTTCAAATTGATCTTTAATCATATTGTCGAATTTTGAAAACACAAGTTACATCAAAATGAGTTTGTGACCAAATAGACACTATAGTGACACCATAGCAGGTAATAGCTGTCCAATACAAAGCATGCAATAGTTTGAAATATAGCTGAAACTCTTCATCTCTTTGTTTTGTGCACATTTGTAATTTTGAGTAAACCTTTTATTTTTAATTAAACTGCTCATTTATTATATTATATAGATTATATATGTTATAAATATGGGGATAAAATAAACAGAGATCAAACTAAGAGACTTAATCAAATGAATATCTCTCATAGATTAAATTCACACCAGGATGACAACGTGTAAAAGAAAAGCTTTTGACTTATTATGTTTGAGTCTGTGGCCATTTCGACATTTTACCATCTGTGGGACACTCAGGACGTAACTGATACAAAAAAGAAACATACCCTGTTTGTGATTCTTTTTATCTTCTGTGTTACTACTTTGTTCATATGAAAGTGAATCACATGCTGAATAATGCAGCATCATGCACCTGAGGCTTGAAAGTTTAATCATATAGTGAATCACTTCATCAAAGTTGACATGTTTTTTAAAAAGCATCTGTGAAAAAGACTTTGCTCTGCTTCATATTGCTTCCCTGATGAATACTTGATGCGCCACTAAAAGTCCCATCAGCGTTTAAAGCTACTTCTAATCATTGCACGGCCCTGTGTTATTCTCCTTCACAAGAACAGCCTGTGTCTGTCCGGCCAGTTAAGAATACATTTAATCACTATATAAATATGTGAGAGGGGCTAAACGACACCACACTGCATGTCCTCCAATCTGCTCTTTAATCACAGCCCTTACAGGGGAACCCAATAAAACGCCCCGCCGCCGTTACACACACTCATCACGCCACTGCTCTTGGAAATTAAAATGGGCCCGTGTGACATCACCATCAGGCTTTTGATGGCTTTACTTCCTCTTCATTAACTTAATTATTTGGCTATCAGTAAACCCCACAGAGTAATTAATATCTGAGAGCCTCTGTAGTAAATTAAAACTGTGAACTGAGAAGTTCCTTTTGCTTTCAGTGCAGTGGCTACGAACGCGAAAAAAGAGTTGAAGGAGGCGTGAGAAGTTTTATTGTATTTTGTTGTTAAAGGAAACATAGGCCTTGTTCCTTTGAGCCGGTACATCAACTGTTTAACCCCTTTTGATGGAAAACATCAACTGTGTATAAAGATGGATGACATTACTGCTCCCTAAAAGTGAAGCCAAATCGTCTCTATGGCGAACAGTAAAGGTCATATTTGCAGCCTCCTCCATGTCATTGGTTTAGATGAAGGCTGAATGAAAAAGTACACGTAAAATAAATGTCTGTGTCATTTTATGTAGTTTTTATCAAACCGATGTCAGTTATTTGATGCTATAAAACCGACTCGATTGAAAGCAAGAAGGTTCCCGGTTTGATTCCCAATTGACTGTAGTCTTTCTGTATTTGTCTCAGTGGTGTATAAAGTACTTGAAAGCCATACTTGAGTAAAAGTACAGATATCTTAATTGAAAGTGACTCCGGTTAAAGTAAAAGTCACCCGTCAGAAAATGACTTGAGTAAAAGTCTAAGAGTTGCTCATATTAAATGTACTTAAGTATCAAAAGTGTCTGGTGTTGAAATGTACTTAAGTATCAAAAGTAAAAGTACAAGTACCACAATTAAAAATGTTAAGTGCTTGTTATAGTAGGCCTATACAGACACAAAACAACCCAAAATTGTTCAGTTCAGGATTTATTTCAACTGACTGAAAAATTGTAACAACACTATATATATAATGTATAATTTTACAAATTTTGAAATTTCTTAGTTGTGTTGAGTCAGCACAAAGGGCGACTAAGGATTCGAATTGGCAATATATAGATATATAATATCTTTGCAAAAATTATATTGGCATTATAGTGAGTGGAAAACTGGGCCTGATTACCCAGGGTTCCATTTGGCGAGGTCCATTAAAAAACCTGAATTGTGTGCGTGAATATGCAGTAGTCCACGACACAGTGTTTGTTTTTGGTTGTGTTGGCTGAAAGTTGTTTTTGCGTTTGCTTATATAATTGGTTGTGTTGTTTGTTTTTCCTTCTCGACTTGTTTTAAATCTGTTTGTTTTGTGGAAGTGTAAGACTAAGCAGACACGGCCAACCAATGATAGTCTATTTGCCAACAGTTTTCGTTTAAACCAACTACTTCCAATATTTTCTTTAAGAAAAGTTAACCACTTGCTGCTTCGAGCAATGTATTTATGTGCAGATGTTGACACGAAGCAGGAAAGGGAAAACGAATGTGAATCGAAAAAGGAATACCTTCAAAAAATTATGTAAAGTCACCTTATAAAAGCCCTCAAAAAGCCAATTCATTTGCCTGAATAATAATCCTTACAATTTCAATAGGGCCTCACGTCTGTCAGTGCCTGTCAGTGCTCGGGCCCTAATAATAAAGACTGAACCGAACTCGTGCAGGAGCGAGAGAGCGAGAGAGAGGTGCGCCGTGCGTAAAGGTGCACGTTCCGCCAACCTCCGCTGCTCAAGTAACGAGCCAGTTTTGAGAATGTAAGGAGTACAAAGTACAGATATTTGTGCTCAAATGTAGCGAGTAAAAGTTAAAAGTCGTCAGGATAATAAATACTCAAGTAAAGTACAGATATGTGAAAAATTTACTTTAGCACAGTTACAAAGTATTTCTACTTTGTTACTTCCCACCACTGATTTGTCTCAATATGCTGGCCCTTTGATTCGCTGTTGACCTGATCAGGGTGTTCCCGCCGCTTGCCCAAACTCAGCTGGGATTGGCTCTATAGCAACCACCAGATGAATCTGACTCGCAATTGGTCGTCCTTGTGTATAGGCGGGACCTCGATACTGTGGCTCCATCCCTTGATGGCTATTTCGTAGACTCTGGCTCCAAATGCACACAATGGTAGCATTTGTGTTTGGTATATTTTGGCTTCGTTTCTGGGTTGTGGGAGGACTCATCATCCATCTTTAATTACAGTCTGTGATCACAACTCGGTTGTCTTCATGTGACTGTAATGACAATGTCCACAACTTTGGTTCTGACTGAAATATCTAATGATGAGTCTCCATGAGATTTTGTTCAGACGTTCATGGTCCCCAGAGAATGAATCCCGATGACTTTGGTGATCTCTGACTTTTCAACATTGGTGTATTTCTGTGTGAAATTTGTCCACATAGTTTCTGGATGGATTGCCATGAAATTAGATGATCGTCAGCGTCAGTTGTACTTTGGGTTTGTGTTAATTAGCAAATGATATAATGCAATAATCTAATATGGTGATGGACAGTGTTAGAAAGGTTTGTTCATCTGTTTGTGTTTCTTCTTCCAACAATATAGAAGTACTTATAAGAGCATGACAAACTAATTTAACTTATAACATATTCCAATTGTGACAAATTTTCATTTGACTTTGGGAAAAGTTGGGAATGATTCTACATGACTGGTGTATTTCCATGCTGCTGCCATTATATATACTGTGTGTCGTTTTTTGTCAGGACCACATTTACAACTCACATTTATTGGGTCATTCTAATGAGGGACACTGATCATAAATGTACTTGTTTCTCAGCTCTTTTTTATTTTTATTTTGCCGTCATCTTTTTTTTTTTACTTCACAGCTACACCACAAACAAGTTTCCGATAAATACACATATAGGAATCATCTCAAATAAATTAAATTCATTTACATTTAAGTGACGAGAACAAATTCATAAATGTCGTCAAGAAGAAAAACATCAATATTCACATAAAATGCACATAAGTAAATATAGCACATGGGAACTTCTGCAAATGGTTTAGATGTGTCTAAGCTCATAGGCACAACACTGCAGCTTGTTTGAACAGTTCGCTTGTTGCACTTCACATCTTCCACTTGCATGGCCATGTGTGTTCACTGGGCGGAGAAAAGACAAGGTGACCAGAAGGTGTTTGGTAGACACTCATGAAAACAGCCCAAATGTAGGGAGGATAATAAGCACCTTCTTTTTTTTTCAGCATGCTATGAAATGTACAGGATTCAGAGGTGGTTTTATTCACAGTTTACACAGTGTACTTGTATCAGAGTCCTGTGTGTGTCTGGCAGCCGTGTGAACAATCAGTGGTTCGTGCAAACGTCCTGATATGAAATGTGTCTCCTCTAGAATCCCAGTGTAACGTCTCTGTAACGCTCAGGAGACCAAACCAGTGTTTTCTGGTTTCACAGTCCTGCTCCAATCTTTCTGTCACCTCCTCCTCCTCCCTGCACCCCCTCCAGCTCCTCATCAGAGAAAGGGCTGTGGGGATTGTAGCCGAAGTCTGTGGATCTTGGCATCCCAATGCCGTTGCCCATAGCAACAGGAAAAGCGTGCTTGCCTTCCACCTCCTCTTCCTCCTCCTCCTCCTCGTCCTCCTCCTCTTCCTCCTCCTCTCCATCCTCCATGTCAAGATCTATCCCCCCGTCATCAGGAGTCACAGCTCGCCTGTTCTCGTCGGTTTTGTCTTTGGCTGTTTTTCCTCCGCTGCGTAGTCGCTCGGTCTCAGACTGAGCCGAGGCGCTGGCCTGCTCCTTCGCCTTCCTGCTGCGCTTCCACTTCATCCTGCGATTCTGGAACCAGATCTTGACCTGCCAAGAGATGACAGGGCAAAGAGAACCAGTTCAACAGACGTTTAGGAAATGAACAGATTTAAATGCATATTTTGTCATCACATCAAGTATGATGAGGAGGAGAGTCCTCAGTTGGGCTCTCTGGGGTTTCAAGCCCATACAGCTATTAAAATTTACTTTATATATATACCCCTATATTTACTTTACCTATATTTAAACTTTCCTATTGACACTAAAGAGTGAATGTGTGAAAAGTGGAAAACCTTTAACCCAACACAACTCGAATATAGTTCATGAGGAGTCATTGTTTTTGTCCTTTCACCTTATATCTTGTTTATATTTTTGTTTTGTTTTATATAAAGTTATTATTATTTTTTCTTATGTGAAGTACTTATTGTGGTTTTATGTTTCATGTTCATTGTATGCACCCATATACTAAATAAAATTCCAGGTAGGTGTAAACCTACTTGGAAATAAATACATTCTGATTCTGATTCCTTTATTAAGTAGGAATGCTTACCGCATCTTCTTGGAACATTTGGTTATGAAGGTATCTTCCCGATTTATAATCAAATTTACTCGAATTATAATTTACAGTTATCCCAGAATAGTGTGAGAATATTCAATGAAAACAGAAAAACAACTTGTAAAAAAATGTTTCACTTAATAATGCAAGAAAGTAAAAATCAGCTGAAGTCTTTATTCAGTTCAGTGTGAGATAAACTCACCAGCTCACAATTGGTCAGAAATAATCAAACCACAAACTGGGAACATAAAGTCTTGACTCCATTGTACATAGTGCACGTCCTTCTTTTCAAAAAAAATATCTGTATGATGATATTTTAACAAATATCAGTGAATGTTAGTTAAGCAGTAAATCAGTTTTCAGAGAGATAGTTTCCCAGAATTAAGCTATATTTGAAATTTCACATTTCACACTACTGTCACTACACTATGAATGGATTGATGCTGAGTCTTTATTGTGGATTTAGACACCTCATGTGTTTGTTTTAAGATGCTTTTTATATTTGGTTATACAGTTTTACATATTAATCACTGTATAGTTGTAATTCTGTTTAATTGTGATTTGTGACGTACTTTGTGTTGTTGGTCTTATGTTGTTTGGGATTTAATCTGTGAATTAAAATAAACATTCTCAGGTAAATCCATTGAATTCCAGCTGTCAGGCCGGATGCTAGCTGCACGAAGGACTTTATTTTGAAGTATACGTTCTAACTGTATTTTGTGTTTCTGTGCCTGACCTTTTCTTCTTTTTATTCTAACCTTGAAACTAACATGTTGTCTCGTGAGGTGCTCTGTCTCACCTGTGTCTCGGTCAGCATGAGGGAGGTGGCCACTTCAAAGCGTTTGGGTCTGGACAGGTACTTGTTGAGTTTGAACTGGTTCTCCAGCTCCAGGAGCTGCTGACTGGTGAAGGCGGTGCGAGGCCTCCGGCACTTCCCGAGCAGACCGGACTGAGGGCCCGCTGGAGGAGGAGAGAGAAACATTAGTGCTTGCTCATCGTGGGAACTGCTGGGTTTCTCTATAAGACCTCGACCTTAATATGTTATGATTTGGGGCTTAAAATTGGATTGAATGAATACCTTTTATTCTAGTTCATTCATTTTCACCCATGGATTTTGTCAAGCAATTTGTAACCATGTTAAAATAAGTGCTACACAAATAAATGTATTATTACTATGTTATTTCATGTCACCTTCATTCAAACCAGGAGGTTTTCACCCCTGTCTGATGGTTGGTTTGTTTAGGATTAGACAAAAATAGCTGAAGTGATCTTGAAGGATGTGGGTCAGGAAATAACTCATTACATTTTGGTGCAGATCCACATTAGATCAAGTTAATAACTATCTTTAACAATAGAATTATGTAGACATTTTCATGGATTTCTCAGGGAATATTTCTGATGAAAAGAAAACGGACACTTTAAGGGACTGATATCTGATTGTGGGAATGGTGCAGCTTCACTTAATTTCCACCTTCATGGACACATGTGCCCCATGGTTCTAGTTTGAGATTTGCCCACAGAGCCTCATGAGTTCGCCTGATTTTTTTTTTGCTTTTAATATTCATGGTGTCTGGTGTTTTTCTAGAAGTATTTGGGGATATTTAGGTTTAGATTCAAGCATGAAATGAGTCTTAGAGTATTTGATAAGACACTTCCACTGTACACGAGTCTTATTTATCAAACACCAAGGACACGGAGGGTTCAATATAATTTTGTAGCAGGGAACAGGCGCACATATGCCCGCAGTCTCCTCCATCATTAACCATAACGGCTTTACTCCACTTTATTGTTTGAAGGGGGGGGGGCACACAGCAGGAGCGGGCGCAGGGGCCATAAAAACACAGGCATGCCATTAACTTAATGAAAATCCAATGGAGGCTTTGGGGATTTTATTGATGAACTACAGAACGTTTTAGGTGTTTGTTTATAGTTTCTTCATCGCACAAAGACAATTCTCATCTTGTTGGCGTTTATAGAGAAACGAATGGGCCAAAATGAAAGTATGACACAGATGGGAAGTAAACCGGCAGCACTGCGTGGTGCGGAACGACCGGTTATCAACAGGCTGAATGGGGACCGAAAAGAACGTGTTGTAAAAAGCTTTCAGAAAAGTGGGTTGTAAATTATGATGATTCCGGCTGTGAAATTCATTTACGACATCGTGCGTTTTCAGATTAAATCAAGAAATTCAAAAAGTGTCCTTAAAGGTGACATCTCGAAATTATATGAAATTCGGCTCAATGAAAACAGTCTGCAGCGGAATTGTTTACCTGTGATATTATTTTCATAGTGAATCATATAGAAGTTTACAGATGACAGAGAAAATGAAAACAAGGATAGAAATTATATAAATAGTCAAAAGGAATATCTGTCGAGCCAATTTTATTAATATCTTAATTATCATAATGATTGCAACATTGTCACTGTAAACAATATTATTATTATGACTATTGTCATTATGGTTAATAATAACTACCATAATAATAATCTATAAAATGTATCTGTAAGGACTGTTTTATTTAAATGTGTATTATATTAATGACTGCAACATTGTCACTATTAACAACAATAGTATTATTATATTATTGGTATTGTTGTTTATAGTAATAATTATCTGTTATTAGTATCTTTTAGGCCTATTTCATAATTATTATTGCAACATTATTACTATAAACAACATAGTACGAGGTAAACAAACAAATAAATACTAATAATAATTTGTTAGAAGTATCTCATAGACCTGTTTTATTGTCCTACCTGCAACAATATTACTATAAATAATAAATAAACAATAATACAAGGCAAATACATAATAATGATGATGATGATGGATACAGAACATTAATAGTGTTTCGTCAAAAATTAACTTCTGTCCAGAGAGTTTACATCAGCTCCGCGTTCGGAAGTCAGATCTGATTAAATCCTTTGCTTCCTGGAAAGACTGATAAGAGAAATCTATTTACACCTGTTTATTTATTTATCTATTTATCTCTGGGGTTTTTCCTCTTCTTTTAATCCAGGATTCTACAGAATAATCCGCTCTGATATTATACTCACTGCTGTAGTCTGGGAGTCGTGGCATCATGATGCCGGCTCGGATCCAGTGCTCCAGGGGCAGAGACCCCGCCATGGCAGCCGCCTTCAGGTGCTCCGGGTAGCTGTGGGTCAGGTGGGTGAAGCCGGTGTAAGCGAACGCGGGGTGCGGGTACATGGGAGCCGGGTACATGCCGGGAATCCCCCCGTGGGGCAGGGAGGAGAGCCCCGGGTGCGGGAGGTTGAGGATTCCCGGTTTGGGGATTATTCCGGTGTGCAGGTTCGATGCCCGCGGGGACGGGGTGTCTCCGCGGCGGCAGGACAGCGGGCTGTCCCCGGGGCTGTCGCTGCTCAGACCCGGGGACAGGGAGCTGGTCCCCCGGGTGGTCTCATCGGCCAACAGGGCGTCGATCCGGAAGTTTTTAGATTTCTCCATCATGACCTCGTCTCCACTCGGGAAAGGCTGCGGAGTTTCTCTGTGCAAACAGCGGGTCCACGTCCAGTCACAAACTCATATGTTCTCCTTCGTTAAAGTTCAGACCCGAGGAGCAGCTCAGGCTATTTCCTATTATGTTAAATAAATAAGCATCGTCAACTCGCCAGGACAAATGTCTTAAGAGAAAAATACTTATTCTGGACTGATAAATAGGGTTTTACGCGCGTCCCTCCATCCAGCTCCTTGAATTGTTTCTAAACGTGTCCCTCAGCAAACACTGGGTCCTGCTGTTTAATACCAATTTAACAAACTCCAAAGGTGTGTATGTGTATGTGTGTGTGTGTGTGTGTGTGTGTGTGTGTGTCGCTCCATCAGCCGTCCTCCTCCACCCCTGAAGGCCGCCGGGCGCAGGGATTGGCTGGAGGTGGAGCTGCACTGACGGGCCTCTAATCAGCTAATTACTCGCTCGTTTCTCCCCCCAGAAAGCATTCAGAGTGAGGTAATGTCCAACCCTTGTCCCGCCTGCAAACACCTTCAACTGCATCAAAGCGCGGAGGTACATTAGAAGATTAGGGCGATTGTATTTCCAGTGTCTACCTCAGTGCCAGCTCCTCACACTCAACACAGATTGCAGATCCCTTCGCCATAAACAAGGAATTACGCACAGCAGCTCCGGACGTCCCAACTAATTATTAGTGCTGCAAACATCATCCACACCTTAGCAACAAATATTGGCTGTTTCTCAACAGTCCTAATGTTATTGAGTCCTTTTAGATCAGGAACAAACATTGTGCCCACTCCCAGATTTTAAATCATTAATATTAAAGGCTTGTTTCCTTCTCACACTATAAGGCCACACTAATGCTATTAAAGTTTACGACCAGGAATTGCACACAAACCATATAAAAGTGTAATGACTTGGCAGAAGAGGCTATAAGTTAATTGGCCTTCTGCTTAATGGGAACTAATGCAGTTTTAAGACATGAGGAAGTAGAAGGTGAATCAGCTGAAGTGGAGAGGAAACTTGTTATTTTCAGCAGAAGAGTTTATAACTTGTATAACTTGTTATTTCATGAAATATTAATTATAACCAAACACATTATTAATAAAGTCTAAAAGGCTATATTTGAATTATGCTTGAATTCATCAGTTAGCTCCTATATGAAACCTTTAATCAAACTGAATCTGCAAGTTGAAGCAACACAAATAAATGTAGAGACAACAACAATGTGATTGTTGTGTAACCGAACTCCCAAGCAACAGCCAAAAGAAATCTTAAGATATAATTTAAATTCAAATGCAGCTATTCAGAGAAGATGTTCATTTATATTTCCCCAGCATGAATGTCTCCAGATTCGTATTTATTCTGATGCAAATTATTTTGCATTTATATGGGTGTGTAAGATTAATTTACAATATATATTAACATCACTTTGAGTAATACTCACATTTAAATTTTATTCTTATCTACAACTATTTTTATAATTCTGACGGGGGGTATATATTGTTTCTATTTATATGCACGTATACATTGGGTTAATGTTAGTCAGCTTTATTAAGTCTATTTATATATATTTACATAGAGTATTATTCACATATTTTATTAACATTTACATGTTCCTCTGATGGAGGAATATATTGTTTCATTTTGTATTTTGACCAAAGAGTAATAACATTTCAATATGATATGATGAAGTGTTTAAGTGCACAAGAATTCCTTTTTAGTTGTTTTTTTAAGTCAAAATTCACTGATTCCAGCCGGTTAAATATTGTTTGGTTTTCTTGAACATCTGTGATAGTGAACAGAAAATCTTCCAATTCATTGACAAAGCAAAAACATTTCAAGATGCCAAACATTCAGGGGATCTTCCCATTACTTTGAAACTATTTATTCCTATTTCTGGGACCAGATTATTAATCAAGAAAATAATCAAAATAATTGTCAATAAACTTTTTCACTATGATGATTAAAACTTCCTTGTAGAGCTGAACGTCTGGTCCGCAGATAAAAGGATCTGGTGTTCGATGTCAGTCTCGACACTTTGAATGACAGAAGTGAGAGCCGGGGTGTCGTTGGTTTAACATCACAGTGTCACAGCTCCAGCAACACACAGGAAACAGAAATTCATTCTGCTTGTATGAATGAAACACTAGTCTACCTTGTGTGTGTGTGTGTGTGTGTGTGTGTGTGTGTGTGTGTGTGTGTGTGTGTGTGTGTGTGTGTGTGTGTGTGTGTGTGTGTGTGTGTGTATGGAGGGGGGGGGGGGTATCACTCATGATATGTAATTCCCCGGAGCGTGTGCACAAGCAAAGTTGACCTCCAGAAGATTGGAGCTGTCTCACCGGTCCGCCCACCTCTCCCTCGCTCTGTCTCCTTCACCACTGTGACTCTGTGTCTCTCGCCCCTTGCCTCTCTCTCTAGCAGGCAGATTACCGGCTGTCTGCGCCGCTGATATAGAGGTAATTTGCTCCGGGGAAATCAGTGCTGCTTTCTGCCTGATTCCTTCATCCTCTCCTCCCTCCAAACCCAACACGTTCCCTTGCTTTTAGTATTTGAAAGTAATTTAAATAGCCGGGCCACAGGTAAATCTGTCACCCGGGGCCTGTTGACAGAAGAGCACAAATTAAATTGAATCAGTGCCTGAGACTCATGTGGCCCCTGCCTCCAATGTCACCTGGCGTCATTCTCAGCAGCACGGCCTTTCTCCTTGAAGGGATTAAATGGTGAGAACTAAGTCCAATATTAGTAATTTTTAATCATTACAACTAGAATGGAGCGCACCCCCACCAAGGCCCAAGTCTCTTTAACTTTGATCAAGAGGCAGCAAATTGCACAAGTTCGTATCAGTTCTACGGTGGCTCAGATGTCTCACACAAGTGCATTAACGGAAAAAAAAACAGGAATGCAAGAACCACAACACAACTGCAAAAGCCAAACACCGGAAACTCAACCACAATGAAAGAGAGAGGTGATGAAGGCTGAAATGTGCAGAGTTTCCCATTTCCATCAAGTGAGCTGTCATTTGTGTTAAAATGTTATGCTTGTCTATTTGAGGTGTTGTGGTACAGGTGCTTGGAGCGTCCAAAAGGGAAGAACACATCTGTATCCTAATACTTTGAATAGACAGGCATCATATTTTTGACTGTCAGATCATATTGCCTTTTTTAGAGGGTTTACCTACATTTAAAAAACCTGCGTATTCCCACTATTTGAATATAAAAGAAGAATCAGATGATGATTGATTAACAATAAAGCCTCTGAACAGTATAGCACCTTGAGTATATATGAACAGCCTCACCGAGCTGTTGTAGTGTGACTGTGACTTACTTCCTTTTAAGATAAATAGTAATGATTCTATATTGATCGATTTTAAACAAAATCTCTCAGAGGTCAGGGTCACAGTGTCAAAGGGACTGGTGTGCGATTTACGGTTTTTCCCATTGGACAGTGTGGCGATAATGCATGAAAAACAAGACTTGGAAGTTCTGACCTGACCAACGTAAACCGTCTCCATTCATGTCCTCACATGCACACGACCTCTTGAACAGAGCTTTCTCAGCGCAGCACACACCCTGCACACCGCGAGAGGACAATTGGTTCAAAGAAGCCGCCGGCCCTTGACGTCGCACTACAAAGCCGGAGTTTATCTACGGGTTATACATCAGTAAAACTCAGCGGCAGAAAGAGTTTACTGAAACATTAAAGAGCTTATCAGCAATTACAGGCATATTTTTCAATCATTACCACGGCTCAGAGACAGCTCGGCTTCCAGGTGTGATCTCGTGCTCTGGCCTCGGCCCAGTACAGTACTGACTCCCACTGGGTCACTGGTCCTCGCTGGTTTATTTAACCTGCTGATAAGACCCTTCACGCTGTTGATAGATGAGACTAAAGCAAGTTCAGGAGGTGAATGATTTTTGGAGCGTCTACGATAAAATGGATTCGGATGAAAACATGTCAACGCAATAAGATTGATCAGATTCTTTTATTAACTCGTCTGGAGACTGCAAGACAAGTTTCCAGATGTGCTGGATAGTGAACATGTTTGAACACGGGTGTTTAGCAGAGTGAAGTTACGGGAGATAATCTTTCAGCTTTTGTTCATGTGTTTGTCAACTGGATTTTGTAAAACAATTACATGATGGATTTCCACTGAACTTTGTGGAAGAATGGGACCTTGGTCCAAGAAAGAACTAAATACATTTGAAGGCGGATCCATGGGGATTTGTTTTTATCACTGCTGCAGGGCGATGACAACATGGATGCTAGTATGAACATTACTGTCGGTGTCACAAAGGCCAACAATTCAATAAGCTAACAGATGGGCAGTGTAGTGACAGGGATGAGACTGTTCTATCAACATTTTCCACAGACATGTTATATAATTCTGAAGAAAAACTCTAAATGACTAAAATTAAAATGTATTGAATCATCACCAATTATAAAATTTACATTGAAAATGAGCTTTCAGAAAACTTGGCGATCTGAGGTCCTGACAAGAGAGTTGAGTTCTTCTGAACTCTTCCTGTGAACATTGTAAACCCCTTTTGAAGGCAACACATATTTATACATGTAATTTCCATTTGATTTAAACTTTGCAGCACTTTCATTTCTGCCTAACCATTAATGGCGTTTTGCAATCAACTGCTGAAAGATGAAAAGTGAGGTCCTCAACCTTCTACGTAACACAAAACGTGTACCCACCACATTTGCATGATTCCCCTGAGTCAGGCTTGATGGGACATGTGCAGCTTTCAGGGATGCTGTCGACCAACAATAGTTTTTTCCCACCAGGCCTCGGGTACAACGTCCGCACTGTGGTTGTGATAAATGATGCGAGTGCACAATGGGTTTCCTGTGAGGTGAGCTCTCCACTCCTCTGGTAATTAGACAAATTCCCACAACGTTAAAGGCAGATGATAAATCACCTCGCTTTCCGTCGGACCTTGAGACAGAAATGAATGTTGTCTCATTAAAGAGATAAAGTTAATTCATGAGAGCTTTACTCCTCTGAGTTTCCGTGCCCATCATTTATTAACCAATATTGAGCTCTGCCAAGTGATATCCTGCTACTGGATGTGAATCTGCTGCTGTGTGTCTTTGCTGCTTCGGCCACTTCCCTCTCTCTCCTCTTCTCCAATGCCCTGCACGGATATATTACAAACTAAAACATTATCTTAACAAATGTCCACAGACCGTTGGCAACACACAGTTACAACCAAATAAATTCAAATTTAAACACTAAAGCTGCTTTCAGACATCCAGACTCTTCCGGAGGGGCTCCATGTGAGAACTTGAATGCCCGAGTCAGTTGCTCCAGACATCTTCCTGCCAGCTCCCTTGTAAAATATCCATAAAATGTTTGAGTGAGCCCATGTGAGAATACAGCTACAAAATTCAGGTGAGAGGTTGGCGTATATATTCCACAACGAAAATCACATGATTTTGTTTGCACTTGTTTTTTTTAGTCAACAAAAGCTCTCACATTTATTTTTAATTTGTGATCTTTATTTGTTTCTTTATGTGTATGTTCCTGTTTTAGATTTGTGATTTGTAAGAAATCTAGATTCTTTTTGTCTATTTCATTTTTGTGTCCGTTTCATGATAGAAAAGTTATCAACTCGTTGACTGTGAATTTCCAGATATTTTTCTGCTGTAGTCTCACATTGGATCACTCTAGCATTTTCCTAAAAATGTTCAGGAAAATGACCGAACTTCAATGCATGTCTGAAAGGAACTTTACAGTAAGAGGCAGGGATATGACAATAGGTAAATCAAGTACTGCTGAACAGGAAACTGAAACAAAAACCATGCTTGCAGTTTTGCACATGTATGAATCAATCTTCTGGCTATATCATAGAATCATTTAAAAACTCCTCCTATAGGAAGTGTTCGTCTCCAAGAAGCCTATAATAAGCAAATCTAGTGTTTAATATTGTATAACTTCTACTGTACGTTAGTTGTGATTCATTCTGTCTGGCTTTTATGTTAAAATAAAGTGTGTTTATCTGTCTACATGCCAGGAGAGTCTGGTATCTTAGATAAATATGAATGAATATAAAACAAATGCATAGGGGATGGGAATTGAGCATTTCCCTTTGATGTGTGAGTCTGATGATGGATTATTTAATCTGAATTGTTCCCTCGTATCTTCCAGTTATGATCTTAGCTAATCAATCTTAGCTTAATAAACTACAGCAGTTAAAGGAAATAAATAAAAAAAAAAAACACAAGTTCAGAGTCTGCTCTACATCTATATTGGGGAATTCCAACCATGCAACTCACCAATCTCTGTCACAGTTCACCTGTTTATTATTTCCACAGTGGAAACAAAAGCTTCCTTTCAACACCAGCTAGTCCAGCGTGAGTTTTATGGCCATTTAATGGGTCCGTGCATTTAACAGCACTGTGTTTTACAATCACTCACACAAGGGCCCCATTGTGCACAGACATGGGAGATAGGAGATAAATACGCCTTATCAGCCACAACAAGGCATCATTACTTTCACCCTGCTATCTCACTGTCCCTCTCCACCGTGCATTATCTGCCCACTTATGAGGATATTCAGAGTCATCAAGTGCTTTGATGATCTCCGCCAGTTGGCTGTTTGCGCTCTTGCTTTGCTCCTTCAGATGAACTCACTTTCAGCCGTGGAGAGTGTTGTAAATACAATGTCTGTCAGTCCACCGGGAGCCTATTAAATCCTCATCTGATTGCTACTTTGGGCAAAAGGCTTATAGCTCATGATGGCGTGTTTTTTGTAATGTTTTCCTGTTGCGAGGAAATCCCCCCCACTGCCATTAGCACTCAGGTAATGTCTTCTTATGGCCCAATTTACCTGTTAACCCGAACCAAAGGTTACAGAGGAAAGAAGGGCAGACAAGCAGTGAGAGATAGTGAGAGGAATTTCTGAGAACATTATATCATTCCAAGGAAATCCTTGAGAGGTGACACAGATATTTCACCTCACGCTTGTTCATGGTGACTCTCTCTGTCTGCAGGTCAAGTGTCAGAAGATTATACTGTAGAATCTCTGAGAAAATTAAGGGCAAAGTTGGTTACTTTTTCATTAGGGCACTCAAAACCTATTTCTTACTGATTTTAAATATTATTTAAATGTTATTATTTATACCTGTTTAATGGACAGGTTGCAGCTTTCTGTCTGAAGCTGTGAAAGTGACCTGCAGTAATTGAGCCACGGCAAAATAAGACCAGCAGCTGGAGTCCACAGAACCCTCAAGTTTCACCCCCGCTGCTGCACAAAGAGCAGTTTACCTGTTTATTTAAAGTTCAGTGAAGCTCTAACTCAGTGCACACAACCCTGAGCTGGAGAATCTGTCGTCGTTGCTGTGGATGTGAACGCACTGATGTGAACAAACTGATGTGAACGCCCAGATGTCATGATCGATAACACCACTCGATGAGATCCAGCTGCTGCTGCTGCTGCTACAGTGCACTGGTTGGTTATTTATTCAATGTTTATTAATACTGAACATATATCGCCACAAATTCTAAGTTATGATGAATGATCCTTGAGAGATTCGCTCAGACAGAGATTCTGGAATCAGTAGATGCAGCTGTACTTTGTTTTCAGTGCTTATTAGAAAGTTAAAAGTTTAAGATGGTGAACCTTTAGCTGCTTAATCCCTGTTCACACTCAGACGGACACAGGTGCATGCACTACTATACATGCGATTGTGGGAATGCAATGTTTCTTACCTCCTTTACAGCAAACTACAGGAAGAAGAGGTCCTTCTTTTTGTTCTCTTTGACTGAACAAGATGTGAAAGTCAAATCAAGAAAAATGGCCGCTTATTCTGAACAATACAAACGATGAGAAACGCAAAGTGCATGAAGTGAGCGGCCAGAAGATTCCACGAGGGTCCACACAGGGTTCTGACTCTCATGGCCATGCAGACTAAAAAGCTATTAATTGACCTTTAGCATCAATGTATTTTTTTTGCAATATTGTTTAGCAAAAAATGTTATTGAGTTTATTACTTTTGTAGCTCAGGAATAAAAAAAAAAACAGCTTCACCTCAGTCCTCATTCTTTAGGACAGAAAGAGGAGACTTTTGTTTTTATTTGACCAAATCAATTTAAGTTGTTCCTATGAGTTGTCGAGAGCAGAGGGCGACAGGTTATTAAAACAAATTCAATGAGACTAATCTTTTAAGCAAATGAGTCTCATTCTGATCTTGCGCGCAGCGCCACCTCCCATCAGGTAATTTCTGTTCGGTCAATATTCCAAAAATTGAAATGAATTGATCAGTCGCTTGAGTTTGTCAATAGACTAATGGAGCGCTGTTAAAATGTGTCAATGTGAAACTGTGGCAGAGGTAAATCACGGAGTTGTGATGTGTTTTAATGGCTCGCAATTGATCAAAATGTCATCAGGTGTGACAAAGTGTGGTCAACCCACAGCTCCAGTGGCAGCAGAGCGACGATGAAGTGACAAAGTGACGAAACACAACGCAACCAACACTCAGGTCTCTGCTCATTCAGCTTCATCTTACAGCAGACCAGATGAGAAATAGAAATAAAATTAGAAAAGAGCAACAGCTGGGCTTTTTTTGACTTAATGACCATATGAAATAAATGGGCTCCAGTCATGCAAGTTATCACTCAAACCAAACACTTAGCTTTTAGGTTTGAGTTTTGATACATATGAAAAGTACAATATATTCTGTGCCACTGACATTGAGGGAAGGATTCAAGTTTTACAATAAAGTGGTTTCAACACAATCATGTCTGGCTCATTCTTTTCTTCACCCTTTGTTCATTATATTTATTCTGTTGACGGCTACAAGGGCAGAGAGGTCAGGGAACCCATCCCTCTCTGTCAGTGTGCTAATTGGTTTGGATAAGCTGCCCCTCCTCCTGATTCACTGCATGTAAGGCAGCCTAAATCACATGCTCGTGCTCAGATGGCACAAGTGCACTTGCTATTTAAATAACATGGGTGCTGGAAGGAAAATGACTGCCATGTTCAGAAACTTGAAAAAACGATTTTGACTTAGCTTTGATACAGAATCGTTTGAGGCAGCTTTGCGTCGGGATACAGTTTTTAATCAGCTATGAGCTTTTTTTTCTTTGATAACTTTGACATTTTATTTAGTGATTTTGAAATGAATTTAAATCTATATATCGAGTAACTTTTTGTGTAGGAAAGTGTTTTTTAATAAATTATTTTTATTTTACTTTCTCCAAAATAAGTCTGAGAGACAAACATTTTACAAATACCATAGATAAATCTCATGTTTATTGACATTTGCTTAGTTTAAAAATCCTTGTGAGATTAGTGCGGTTTTGATATTGTAAGCTTTCCGTGCTCTGAAGTGTTAAGTTTCAACAGAACATTTCAAAATGTGCCAATATGGGTCTGGCTCAAGATGAGCTAACCGTGGAATTAGCAATTCCATAATTGGCTGCTCTGTCGGCGGCTCTGACAGGCAGAGATGATGAAGTGCTCACTCAGTGATTTGTCTCCTGCTCTATCTCACAATACAGCCGACAAAACGTCAGGCTTTAATTAGAACATTTACCGTCTCCTGTTTTTGTTTATGCCATAATCGTCTCAGTCTACATAAAATATTTGAGTGTTATTATTCAAAACACAAAACAAAGCTTGAACAATGCACCAAGGTCAATGCTGATACTGGGGCAGGTTCTTTCCATGCACTTTCTGCTAATTCAGCAAAAGGACATTTTGACTAATCACAACATTAAAGGAATATGTAACAGTGAGACAATAGTGATGATGCAAAGTCGTCATTAAATCTATTATTTAAAAAATGTTACAGCATGTATTTTTGAATGAATGCTTATTTACACGTTCACTAATTCTAGGATTGTCTCTCTTTTAGCTCTGTGTTGGGTCTCTACCAACTCCTGAGGCACAAAGCTGTCTCTTTAGGGGCTAAATGCTCTTGGTTCCGTTGTAATGCTAAGCTAGGCTAACTGCCTCCTAGATGTAGAGCCACACAAAACATACAGCTCATATTAACAGGTGTCTTGACCCCTTATCTGTTTATATCCTTGCCTGTATTGTATAGGGGCCGTCAAAGTATGAGTGATCTTAAGTGTGTTTCCAATATAAGTGTGAAGTGACATATCGCTCAAAGAATGGCTTACAAGCTGTTTAGTATTGTTCAGGTTAAGTTTTTTTCTGAGGTTTCAACATAGAGGTCGCTGCTGTTAGATTTTGGATGAAGGAGTGGAAATATTAATGCTGATGCTTTATGTGTATATGTTTATATGATTGTCTCCCTTAACGGAAAACAATTATACCCCCGTTCAAGTTTTGAAAAAATTGTCTGAATTTACCTTGAATGTCCTTCATCACTGTCCTTCATTCACCGATTCGTGTTGCTGCACCGCCCCCCCCTGAGTCTGTGCACTTGCCCTGACAATGCAGCATTATGGAAATAAATTGTTCCATTAGGGGTGCATTGTGTTCTGTCATCAGGCCAACCACACTGAGTTATTAATGGACACGGGCTCCGCTTTGATGAAGACTAAAGATTTATGAAAATTCAGGCCCTGGTGGTGAAGGTACTTTCCTTCAGCTGAGGTGTTTGACACAGTTATCACGGGAAGTGACCTCATGAATGTCACTAATCTGAAGACCCCCAGTGTGTAATGTGACAGATGCAGTCTAGTAAGAACAGCTTTGGACTGTGAGCGCTTCCAAAAAACAACACGCTGCTCCAACTGCTCCTTCTATGAAGCGTTTCCCACCATGTGAGCTGCTTTATGAAGAAGGTGTTAGTGGTGATTTGAGATAAATGTTCATATCAGCATGCTAACACGACATTTGCTAATTATCACAAAAAGTAGAGCAGCTGATAGTAGATTAGCTAGTTTAAAAGGTATTTTACAATTAACCAAATAAATTAAGTGTAAAGTGTAAATTTTGACTTGATGGTACTTTACATCTGTCTATATCTGTATATATCTCAGGAACAGTTCATTCTATCAGCTTCACACTTGGCACGTTAAGGTATTGGTTTTGTTGTGTCCCGAGAAGTGCAGTGTTGAATTTGGTGCAATACAACCAACCAGCGCTCTGTAGCAGTGTCGGCTGGGACTCATCAACGTAAGTGACGTTTGCCGACTGAGTGCCGCAGCCGGTCTTAACTTGCCGCAGTTCAATTACCTGCAACCTGCTTCACCACAGGCCAAGAAAACAGCCCATTCCAACATGAAGCAGAAGCATTACTTAACAAATAAAAAAGTAATATCTCAGAATGAAGAAGAGGAGCTATAGACACCGAAGACGCAGACGGACATATCAACTTGGACATATCAACATTCTGCCGATGTTGATATGCTGTAAACAAATACAAGGAATTCTTGCAGAAGAATTTAAATGTTCCTTCCTGCCTCCTTCACGTTGCACCCCCCTACACCTGAATACATGCGATTTCAATATATGAATCTTCACTCGTTTTGTTTGTATCATTCAGGCCTTAGTCATTCCCTCTCCAAAAACCAGGTAAGTGTGTGTGTGTGTGTGTGTGTGTGTGTGTGTGTGTACAAGTGTGACTGATCCCATTTATCAGTCCAGTTAACCCTTGGCAGCAAGTAGTAATAAGGCGTAGGAGACCAGAGGGGGATGCAGGCACTCCCTCTAATTAAATCCCCCCCCCCCCCCCCCCCCTCCACCTACACAGACTGCCTCCTCTCCTCTGGCAGGAGAGACACTGACCTTCCAACCCAGCCTCCCCCCTGCAGCCTGCCTCTCCCACCTCAGCTCTGCAAACAGCATAGTGACACATGGAGACAGGCAAACGCCACAATATTAGTTTACACCTCGAGCTTTACCGTCATTTATTTACACATTAAAACAAAGAATTATAACCAGTTCAGATCTAAAGATTATTGATTTTAATTCAAAATTTTTCAAGATTTTAATTGCAAATTGGTCAAATCAGCATCAAACCTGTGTACCAGTCAAGTCACAGTTTACATCCATGAGTGTCCAGATTCATGTTCAAGTAAAGACTTTGAGGGAATTTAATAAAAAGTATTATGTGTATTTTATCATAATTAGGGAACAGATGCTTGAGTTATGACCAGAAACGCTCAGTGACCTTGACCTTTGATGAACAAAAGGTCTCTTCAGGTGTTCCTGACATCTGACATTCATAGGAATGGGACGGCCGGGACTTCACAGTGACCTTGACCTTTGACCACAAAAATGTAATCAGTTCATCCTTCGGTCCAAGTGGACGTGTGTTCAAAAAATAAGAGAAATTCCCTCAAGACCTTCCTGACATAGCTACTGCGTAAATGAGAAGGATGGGTACTTTACGTCTGTATTTGGATAGAAAGTGGAATGCTACCCTGAAGTGACCATAAGAATAAGACTGTGGATAAAAGAGGCCAAAATGAGTTTTCCTCACATGGTGGCTGTACTCAATCTTAGAGAAAGGGAACGGAGCTAGCACAACTGGAGGAAGCTCAGAGTAGAGCCGCTGCCTCTTCGTGTTAAAGGGAGCCAGTTGAGGTTGTTCAGGCATCTTATCCGGATCCTTCCTATCGGCACCTTCCATTGGAGGTTTTTCCGTTTCTCCATGCTCAACTAGGAGGAGACCCTGTAGACCCTGAACTCGCTGGCAGGACTACACATCCAATCAGACCTGGAGATGCTTTTGGATTCCACAGGAGGAATTGGAAAGCGTAGATAGGGAGAGGGACGTCTGCCAAACCTGCTTAGACTACTTCTTCTGCGACCCAACCACGAATAAGTGGAAGAAGAACATCATGAGCGCCATCATGAGGTCAAAATTTGCAAGTAATAAAATGCAAGACAAAAGTTTCAGACTAACGGACTTGATTGGGCTTTACTTTTATTTGTATTACTTCTACTGTGTTTCAAACTATATTAGTAAATGCAACAAATCCATTTGAATTTTTAGGAACATTTTGGAAAATTGTGAAATTCTTTTCCCACATCGATGTATTCAAGTTGCTCGTTGTAATAACCGTGTTTACTTTCCCAGGACTGTTGAGCTAATGAACATATGAAGATGTTCTTCCTCTTTCAGTTGTGTGTGCCTTCCCTGAGCTGTTGACCTTCTCTAATCCAGCCTGTTTTCAGTGTGAGAAGCGATGCTGACTCAGAATAAATGTCCTTTCACTTGTGAAGCAATGACAGTGAATAAAGTGTAATAAGTGTTTGCACTGGTATGAGGGCGTTCAGCCCGCTTTGTGTGGCACCCTGGGTTCAAAAGAGGGTTAAGAGCAGGGTAATCTGTTCGGCTGACAGCATCAAAGCAGCTGGCATCATTAATACAGTCCCGAGCTGAGGCGTAGTCACAGTGGCTCCTTCCACTATTTGTGCAGGTTACACATGAACTTGCACGTCTGCCTGCAGGTACAGATAGCTGTACGTGTGTGCACAGAAATAATGGTTTAAAGGTGTGCTGGCTGATATTTTATTGAACTGATATATTCCCCCTTTTTAAAAAAAAATAACTCTCCGCCTACGCAGCCTTTAGTTGACAAAATATCTCCATCCAGACAGGAACACAACAATTACTACAAACACTTAAAAAGAAAGCATGCCTGGCCAATAGATAAACTACATCAACGATCCAAACATAGATAAATTGGTGTATATCTGCCATTGTTCTTGTTGTGTCGGGTGCATGCTCATTACACAAAGCAACTTTCTGTTTTATATGAGCATGACACAAGAGTTTTTATTTTTATCTGCACTTTGGAAGGCGTTTTTAAAAATCTCCGTTTCAGTGACTTAAAATGCTGATTGTTTGTGGTAGAGAGGAAAAAGTTTGTTTAGCCAAATATCTGCATCAGTGTTCCCGAGTGTGAGCGAAGGCAAACGGACAGATTCAGGTCATTTTCTTCTTTTGTTATATATTTACAAAATATAAAGGGAAACCCTTGTGTGAGTTTGTGTGTGTGTGTGTAGTAATACAGAGGGTCACGTCAACATCTCATTTGTGTAATGGCTTCACATTTATCGCCCCCCCACACGACTGACAGGTGGAAATTACATCACAACATTTAAATTGTTGTCCTTCTCTCTGCATAGTAATACATTCTAAGTGAAGCATATTCAACCAACAAGCTATTTCTACTGTTGTGTACTTCATCTTTACTCCACCTCTCAAAAACAAACAAACAAACAAACACACACACACACACACACACGCTTTAACACCCCCCTCACTTTCTGCATTTCCTTTTACTGTCCCCACAACCTCACAGTGTCACTGCGCTATCCAATTGGCATAATTGAGCCGGGTCAGATGATAAAGAGACCTATAACAATCAATGCAGGTGAAATAAAAAACAGCTCCCAGTTATTACTTTTGGCCTTTACCAACGTCAATCAATGCCCCCAACCCCCCCAACCCCCCAGACACACACACACACACACACACACACACACACACACACACACACACACACACACACACAAACCCACAAACTCAAGTTTAACAGACTGGGACTGCAGGGTTTTCATCTGAGCAACAATGTTGGACGTCTCAGAAAAAGAAGTGAAGAGACAGGAGAAGGTGAAGACAGAAATACGGAGAAGGAGGAGGTAGAGTCGAGCTGAGATAGATGAGATGTGACAGGCTGCCACTCTCCTCAACACCTCCTCATCAGCATGACACAGCTGTCACAGCCCTATTTCAGGAAAATTAAACGGCCTTACGGTAAACCGGCCTGCCCGGGGGGGGAGGGACTGCAGGAGCGAGAAGCGAGAGAGGGTGTGTGTGTGTGTGTGTGTGTGTTTGTGTAAAAATGAAAAAATGAATAAGCTTGTAGTATGCAGATGGTCGTTCTGCATCTCTCCTCCCCCACTCCGCCCCCCCTAGTTTGAGCACCATCCTCTCTTTTGACATGGTAATGGATCCAAATTGATGAAGACACTTCACTCATTCGGTGACAACGACATAAACACTTCCTCCACGCCTCCTCATCCATCACTCACGGATGGCCCTCCCTTCAGCCTGGCCTGGCACTGGCCGGGCGGGAAGTTGTTTAATCAGCTAATTTGCTCTTCTGCGGCCATCGCTAATGACCGAGCCACCTCTGGATTATCTTGTCATCGCGTCCTCTTAATCAGCGCTGATGAACTGCTCATGGAGCTATTATCCTCCTTTTGCCTTTGACACGCTTAGCAAAGGTTATAGGCCTGTAATTAAAACTAATCTGCTGGGTCACGTTTCTGCCTTTTAATTGGCAACTCCGAGGCCGTTTCAGTGGCATTTCTACAGTGGACAAGAGACCTCCAGTCTCATTGCTCTGCACAGACGGAAAATAAAAGCGAATGGAGAAAATGTATTATTTTCATGCTGCAAACAAGCCAAACCAAACAAAAAAATTTAAATAGATGAATAATAAGTGATGAGTTTGTGTTGTTATTTGTTTTGTTGTGGCCATTTGCATCTTTCTGAACATTGCTACTGGAGCATATGTGCGAGCATCACCCTCAGAAATACACTAGAAGCTAGAACGGCACTCCAAGAGATCATATCCCCCACAAGGCCAAGCATTCCTATTCACTCGATCCAGATCTTTACTTGGACCAAATTGCACACATTCTAATCATGCAAGATTTTTATCTATCAACAACCATGAATTATTCTATAGGAAACCAATGAAAATGTTTTAAAATACCCTATCTCACAATGAGTTCTTTCCTGATCCCTACTGCATCCTTTCGTTTCATGGTAATCCTTCTCATCGGCATAATCCTGCTAACTAACAGACAAACAACAAAGACAATATCATAACCTCCATGGGGAAAGTATTACATATAATAGTTTTATTCCCTATTTTGCATGTACATACTGGGCCAATAGAAGTGATTCAGATTTAAATGATTATGTTTTCTTAAACTGCAGTGAGGTGAGCTCTGTCACCCTCATATATTTCTGAAGGATCAAACTCTATGATGAAAACAAATCTGCGACACACAGTGTGTGAATTAACAGAAATAATTTTTCTGTTTACTATATTAAATGCTAATCTGGGGTGAAGACATGACAATTTGGTATATTTGAATATGTGAAATTAGATTTGAATTATATAGTACATCACTGCTAATAACCAAATATTATTACAAATGTTTTGATCTGAAAGCAAAAACATCGTTATTTTGATTTTGAAAGTAATACTTTAAATTAGTATAAATTGCTTATATGAGTAATCTCAGATATTTCTAGCTTCATTTAAAAACATTGGCAGCAGTGGTGTGTTATAGTAATGGATTACTAGATGGATTGTACATTTCTTTTCACCTTTAAGAGAAGGTAACATATACTTGAGCTCTGTAGGTTTAGAAGCACTAAATAAAATCTATTGTGTGATTCGACCGAACTAGATTTAGAAATGCGCTAAAGATCTTGGTTATATTTAAGCTACTTCCTTGCTGTTGAAGCACAACCAGCTGCACTGCAGGTGACAGACTTGTTACCTTTTAAAGAATTCAAAAACATCCAACCTGTTCCGACCTTATATGGCAAATAAAAAGGATCGATCCCGCCTCCCCAACTCCCACTTTAAAAGACTTATTGTGGAACTCCATTTCATCTAATCACTTGGCAAAAGAGTGCAGAGTCTAAATAAAGAAAGGATAAATAAAAAAAGTCCCTGGGCCAGTCTGTTGCTCTCACCTTTGTAGATGAAATTACCCGAAAAGCTGTTACAAATCAATATAATCAATGCAATCAGCTAACTGACACAGGCAATCTCCTGCCAGTAAGTAAAATACCCCCGGTGGAGATCTTTCAATCTCTAGTGCCATAATTGCCCCCAAGGGCGACGTTAGGGTGTAGCATTTTGTACACTTAATTAAATTACTGAGCTCTCTGGACAGGGCGGGTTGCCGATATCACACAGGACGGATAGATTTGGCCGCGTGCCAGTAATTAAGGCAATACCTTTCCTGATTACGCCAATCCCCCTTAATGAACTCATTATGCATTTTAACCCAAACACTCCCATGAATTAATGGGCACAAAGAAAGCTCCTGGATGGAAAGACCGCCCGATCACAAACACAAGCAATAACTCATCCACTCAACTGGGTAAATGTAATGTCCATATTTCTCTGTCCTTTCAGCAGCAGCCAAGGCTAATTTGGACTTGACTGACAGCCAAAGTTCTGGGACTGTAGACTATGCAAAGCTTTAAAGAAATAAGATCGCTCGTCTGGCAAATACCTGGAAGACTTTATTGGGAGACTTTTAAAGGTTTCGCTGGAATCTCGTATCTTACTTCACTACATTCAGAGAACTTTTTGTGTGGTCATTTGGCGAAGACGAGACTATATGTGCTCACACACGAACACATACATGTGAAATGATTTAAAGAGACCTAGGATCACTGCAGGGTGGGAGCCGCTCCACACTGACCCATAATGCTCTGCTAATTAAATAATTCACTAATTGATTCATCGCCAAATCAATGAAGCCGGATGATAGTTTATGATGTGAGAGCTAAAGTGTGTTTGTGTTTGAGGACTGGGGTTGGATTACAAATGAAACACACACACACACCCACAGACACACACAGAAACGAATGACGAGCAAACGCACATGAGATTGGTGCTAAAATGTAGCCACACATCGAGTTGACCTTGCGCTTGTGTTGCATGACATCATTTCAGCCCCTCACAGGCAAATGATAGGGAATGTAAAAGGCAGAAACACTGGAGGGGGGGGGGGGGGGCGGAGTGTGTCTGTCCTGAACCCAGTCTCAGGGGAGTCTGGGTTCTGTAGTTGGGCCTGAGGAAGAAATCAGCTGGGATTTTATTAATTAAAGTGTAATGAATCCTCGGGGTGTTTGTGTACAAAAGGGCATCTGCACTGTAAATATGTGGCGTGTTATGTATTCTTTACGACCGGTCATTTGAGTGTGTGCATTTGCGCCCGGTAAGGTAGGAATTACCTTCAAAAGTAATTGGGACAGCAGTGAAATGCGACATTGCAGTGATCTGGGTGGACGTGGGGATTGTAAATCCAGCCACACGAGCAGTTTGATATTTGTTTTCAAGCATGTCTGGCCAGCACACACATACACACACACACACAGACACACAAACACAGACAGGAATGGCCACCGGAGCTCAACACTGTCAGATGAAGGTTGTGCTTGTGTGGTGATTCCTATAAGACTGAGTCATCGTCCTTAAAAAAGGTGATTATTTCTCCTTTAAAACTGCATCAACACAGAAAGCCTGTTATTTTTAGTTTTGCATAACAATCTATCGACATTAAATATATCCTGACTCTTGATTGAAACATCACTAACACCCATGAACACACGTTTTAATGTTCATGTTTAGTAAAACTAATTGCACCTTTACATTGTTACATCTGCACCTTTACATCTACAACCGTCCCCTTATGAAACATTTAAAATTCACTAGATACACAGATTTTGATTTGGATGAACAAGTTGCACACAAAAATCCTGGTTCCACGACAAAATTTAAAGGCTACGTCTCTGACCCACACAACATCCTTTCTAGTTTAGTGGATATCCATCCTGAAGTTTTTGTGTTGTGCGTTCTACCTAAGTCTGTAGAACCATGATTCATCCAACAGACTGGCATATTCATAATAACACAACCTGTTTACACTGTTCCACATTCCAATGGAGGCATTTTCTTAATCAACTATGTCCAACACCTGGAACTGCACATTGTGAACTTGTGCCTTGGTGCTGCTGCAGGGCCATGGAAACCACTACATGACCAGTAACAAGAGAGAAACAATTTCTTTTTTATTAACGTACCTCTGAACTCAGCAGTCCCATTGAGTGAGTGTTTGCATCCCATCACATCACAGCTGTGCAATTGTGGCTTCTAGCATCTCCATAATGTGCAGCAGCAATCACAGCAAACAGCAGGCTGTAGAACGTTTACTGAGAGGTAGCGCCATCTGCAGCTACTTGTGGGAACTTATTATGTTCGTAAAATGGTTTTCATGTTGAGAAAAAACAATTGTGTTTAGTGAAGCTCTGTTTATTTAGTGTCGCTAACAGAACTGAGGATATCACCCATGATCCCCGGCTTCCTGAACCAGAAGAGCTGCTGCAGTAGCAAATTCAGTTTCAGACTATTTTTTAAGCTACTATTTTAAAGAGGTAAAAAAGTTGCATCGTGTTGCTGTAATTACAAATATGAGGTACTTGAGGTATTTACTTCTCATGCTTCTTTAACTCAACCACATTTCAGAGGAAAATATTGCCTCTCTTACTCAACTCTAACAATCTGACAAATTAAAACTGGATCCTACGTAAACAGTACCTGCCTGTACACAGCATGGTGTTTGCCTGATCATGTAGAATTAAAATATAAAAAATGTAAATCAAAATAGTCATCAAAATATTTAAGTAAGAAAAAAAGTATTTACTGAAATAAATTATCGCAAAACTTCCTCATCGCCATAGCAACCAGATGCTAAGATTTGAAATAGAAGATGATTTTGATTGACAGGGAGACTCTCTCAATACCTCCATTGTTGCTGTGACAATAGGATGAATCTGATTGGACAATTTTGATAGGAGACCTCTGATTGGCTGTTGATTGCCTTAAATACTGTTAAGGTTTAAGTGCTATTGCACTCTGACCTTGACTGAGGTAAGTCATGTCTCACTCTCTCTCTGTTTTGCTAACAAATACAATTCAGGGTAATAATTTAAGTTTGAAATGAAACCACTGTATAATATGAAGTTGCTGCGGTTAAGTGCTGTTAAATGTTGATGATGTGGTGTTTTCTGTTGCTTTTATGACAAATGTGGGAATATTGTTGCTGGCTTGTTTTGTGTTTTCTGCTGCTTATCTTAATGAGTGATACGTGATAACGTGATGCTAAGTAGCGTTAGGTAGCCTCGGCCAGGCAGAGTGAGGCATTGTGGAAAAAACACCGGTAGCACCAGGATATTTCCACATTTCACATCTTATTCTACCAAGCAATGTGATTTTTGGAACATTGGGAAGATTAACCTTGGTATTTAACTTGATTATTTAAGACAAAGTAATAAAACAATGGATTATTAATGTGGAGTTTGAATGTGTTTAAGGTCAAGTTGACGGGAGCTTAAGCTAATGCTAGGAGCAGGCTACATGAGGTGTGTAGCTCCTTTAAGGAAAAAGGAGAGGAAACATTTCTGGAAGGATTATCAACTCGCATCCACGGTCCCATTTTTTTACTCTCACAAATCTCAAATATATCTGTGTGTCCGGCAAAGTCTTGGAATTTTCACGGTGTCTTTATTTCACAGATAGGACTTATAGTTTCCGAATTATAGTTGTTTGAGTGCTGCACTCAGAGTTTAGATTTGTCTCTTCCCAGTGGGGAGAGAACAGGTGCATTCAGTTGAGTCTCTCTCTCTCTCTCTCTCTCTCTCTCTCTCTCTCTCTCTCTCTCTCTCTCTCTCTCTCTCTCTCTCTCTCTCTCTCTCTCTCTCTCTCTCTCTCTCTCTCTCTCTCTCTCTCTCTCTCTCTCTCTCTCTCTCTCTCTCTCTCTCTCTCTCTCTCTCTCTCTCTCTCTCTCTCTCTCTCTCTCTCTCTCTCTCTCTCTCTCTCTCTCTGTCTCTGTCTCTCTCTCTCTCTCTCACCTAAATCTTACACACTATTTCATCCTGTCCCCTGCAGACAAAAGTCATTTGACTTCAAGATCTAGAAGATAACGGAAACTTCTTCTGAAGAGCATCAACTGTTCCAACAGCTTCATCAACAAATAGTTCTGCTCTCTGTTGTAAACCATGCAGCAACCAGATATTGTGATGAGCCTCAGAGCCGAACTGCTGCGAGCCAACAGGGAGATTATGGCTCTTAAAAATGGAAACTTGTCTCTGAAGGAACAGGTGGAGCGGCTGGAAAACCAGCTAAAACACAAAGATGGTCTCATAAAGAATGAGACCAAGAAACAGCGTGCTATCCAGAGAGCCTTCATTGACTGCAGGGCTGAGCTCACTGAGTGTCAGGCCAAGTGCAACAGCATGGAGGCGAGTCTGCACCAGGAGCCACCTCAGCCTGAGACAAGCTGGAGCACTGAGGTGGAGAAGGAGAAGGAGATCCAGAGGGATGATTAGACGTTTGTCTTGAAACGTCTCAGTCTTTTCCCTTCACCCATTCTTACCTCACCCACTCTTTCCCGCCTTGCCCTCGCCTCCCTACCCCGTTCCCCCTTTTGTAGAATATTATAAATATTTTAATGATGTGAATGTAAATTTTGTGAATAAATATATCTAGTACAGCAACATCTACCTCTGTCTTTCTGAATATAGATACAGGATTCATGGCCCTGATCAATTAACAGTGTTGGAGTGCAACAAATCAGTGTGATTAATTTAGTGTGATACTATTCATAGCAACACAGCACAGCAACAGAAGACAAACAATGTTCCTTTACTTTTTTACATTTGGTCTAATCTATATATTAGTATAATAGTGCACATGTGACTGACAACTTATTAAAGGTTATTGTATTTGTGTATAAGCACACTTATATTGACAACGACTTTATAGGATGCAGTTTTATTTCACATATATATTAAAAACGGTGTACACAGGGCTCCATAGTTAATATGTGTTTATCCTTTACTGTGCAGAGAAGAGATGAAAAATAATGTCTACAGATTTCTCCATAATCAAATAACACACTGTTAAACTCAGAGTGATACCAGTATTAGCTCGCCATTGACAGCCACACAGAAATTCATAGTCATTTCAAAACTTAGCATTTAAAAGAAAAATATATTAAAATAGTATGTCAGTTACCTTTCCAACAATTAACTGCATATATTAACAGTCAGGGACCTTTTATATTCTCACGTGGTCCGGTATCACTTCATTACAGACTCAAAAAAGCATAAATCTTAACTTAAAATGCCAAACATTGTAATTTATTTCATAGCAGTTTGGTAAGGTACCATTTAGGTCGACTAGGAAGGACCATCAGACTCTGAGATGTGGTGAACCCTGAGAACAGAGGAGTCAGACCACACTTACAAATGACAGGATCCCAGAATCAAACAAGCATAGCTGGAATGGGAAAAAATAAACTATTTAAAAATAAACATTACAGTAAAATCTGAAGTAAAAATTGGGGTATAATGCCATGGCAATTACTTTGACTGCCAGTGTTAAAAAACATGTATTGCGTTGAAAGAGTTGTTTTGGTGTGTAACATTAACATCTGTTGTCTTTGCTTCGGTTTTCTTTTCTTTTGGTGAAAGCAAATGCTTCCTTTCTGTGTTTTACTTAAAGTCCATTTGCACATGACCAACAGTTGAGACAGAAACATGGTCCATGGCCACGTCTGTACGTGGGGCAGCGGACTGTGGTGCTGAAACGCCACTTTGTGTTCAAACGCAGCATTGCAGGTGAGGAGCATGATGTTACACACACAAAATTGACATAATCAATAAAAGGAAATTGGAACATCTTCCTCGTTGGTAGGGGTTGTAATCTGATATGCGTTGAACTCAGGAAGCCTCGTCCACAGGAAGGTATGACCAAGGCTTCTATCTTTTCTCCCTTTTTAAAAATTCCCCATAACTATAACCTTTAAGACTGTGATGTATGTTTTTGTAATGGAAATACAGTAGAAGTTCAGCCAATATGAGCCTTTCATAGAAAACTGCAGTAAATATGTGCATTTACATTCTTCATAAAATAATCTCTTTATTTGCTTAACTGAAGTTAAAATAAAATAAAATCTATGGTTAAACTGTAAATGATCAAGCCTCAATTAAAGTTTTGTAATAAGGAATTGTTAACCTCCATATGGGCTGGGCTTTACAAATAAACATCCCTTTGAACCATTAACAACCTGTCATTTTAATATTGTGTGTTTTGTACAGGTTTAATCCCCAAGATATGGAACATGGTCATTCTTATAATCTTTATGCTAAAATGTGATTAGCTAAGCTCACAGGCTGTTGGCTCCAGCCTCATGCTGAATGATCGACGTGAGTTTGTTATCTATCTTCTCATGTAACTCTCGAGGAAAGTGGATTTTTCACCCGGTCAAACTGTCCCTTTAACAGTGAAAGGTAAAGCCACTACATTATTAGAAGCATCCCTTTCACATTGTCCAAACTACATTTAAGGCCATTCAGATGTTTTGATTTTTGACATTTGGTAAATTTGTGAGAAATACAAGAGTCCAAGAGATCGGCCTGTTTCCAAGTTCCCCAGGCAGAGTGAGAGTCTGTACCGTTTACATTAAAGTCAATAAATAAAGTGTATTTTCAAGCTAAAAATAAAATGCATTCATTTATTTGTGTGCAAAGGGCCCAAATCTAATACACTGTGCGACATCAGACCATGTTGGTTTGGGTGTTGGGGCTGCGACTCTGCAGGTCCTGTACCTGGTCGAGAACCCAGCTGATGTTTGGTCTCTCCTGGGGGTTCGACACCATTATGGAGCTCAGCAGCACCTGCAGGCCCTCAGAGTAACTGGGAACAAACAAACACTACATTAGAACAAACATATATTTAACATAGTTCCCAAACCTGCATAAGCAACTTAAACATAAAAGTTTTATAGCAATGGCTGCTGCAAACAAATTCCGGGGTAAAATATTTCTGGTGCTGCTGTTTTACGGTTTTATTTGTCAGTTACACCTACTTACTGTTACTTTGGAACAGTTGCATTTGTTGTACTTTTCCATGTAATATAATGTGGGAATTTGTCCTATTAATATCCTCAGCAGTGACAGAAACTGATCATCATTAGCTGGAAAGTTTTTAGTTACACTGTAAAAATGTTATAGCCTGAAGACTCACCTGCAAGACTGTGGGATGGTCACTGGATTCTGGACAGCGAGGGCAACACTGTCCCCCTTCTGAAACACCAGGTCGTACGGTCCCTCCGACATCATCATGCAGTAAAGCACACAGCCAAGTGACTGATGGCAAAGTGGGAGGATCGCGACAGACGAGAAAAAGAAGTGGTGAATAAATTATCCAGAGTAATTTAAGAAAACAACATTAAACAACACACACAAGCCAGGAGGGGCTCAAAATAAAACAAGGCCTTACCCAGATATCAGTGCGCTCATCTATAATGCAGTGGCTCTCTACATTGAAGAGTTCAGGAGCTCTGTAGGAAATGGTGCAACGCTGGGCTGCCCAGTCCTGTATGGTCATGGCTTCTCTGGTGCCTTTAACCTGCCGTACATTAAGTTTCATTAAATTCATCAGAGATTGAGGATCATTTTGAGGACATCATGTTTAGAAGATAAACCTTTAACAACACAAAAACAAATAAATAACAGTTTCTTGAAGTGTAAGTAAAGCACTTGAGCCGTAAAGCAATGCTTGAAAAACACTCCCAATTGTAATCAGATTACTTGTGTTTAGGGAAATACTCAAATAAAATTTGAGTATCTATATATAGACCATGCACCCTTACCTCAATTCTGGCCCGGTTCATAGAGCCCAGGTCCATTAGAACTGGCCTGTCATCCTCATCCAGAAGCACATTAGTGGGCTTCAGATCTCTGTCAAATCACAGCAGATTAATGACATGTGTTCAGATGTCTGCAAAATGTCTTCTTAAAAAGAAGAAAACTTAAGAAAAGGGAGTAAATAATAACATGAATGTTACACGACAATCTGCAAATATTAGTATCATACTCATATCATTCATTAGTTGATCTAAGATTACATAACATTTCCTGGTTTTGGATAGTTGGTGATAACATACAGTAAATGTATATAATCAGAGAGATCAACCACACTATGTGGAACACCTTCTTTGGGATATAGACTGTAATAAGCTAAACGAAACTAAAATGGATTGTTCTCTTTATTAAATTATGACTAGAAAATTTCTCGACATTTCTGCACAGTATTTTTGCTTTTTGATCATAGTGCATTGAGTACAGATTTCCAAAAAGCAAGTCCCCGGGACTCTACACAGACAGTTTTAGCACTCTAAGCTAGTACGAGAGTCTTTTTACTGATCCTATGTATTTAAATGTTTGTTGTATACATGTGTTTGTTGAGAAAATGTACCTGTGTGCGTAACCTTTTTCATGAATGGCCTTGAGTCCAGTGCAGATGCCACGAAAAACTTGCAAAATCAGTTTTTCAGGCATTGAGCTCCCCTTGTCTCGTAGCTTCTCCAGAACGGACCACAAACTGCCTTTCTGTTCACACAAACACGATATATATCAGAGTCAGGCCGTTTCCTTGAAGGCTATTCTTGTCATTCTAATCTAGTGCTTCTACTTACACTTATATAAGGCAGAAGTAACCAGGCTTCACTCTTTCCTCCACGATCAACAAAGGTGTGGGCGACCAGGCTCAAGATGTTGGAGTGATTAAACTTATGATGCATCTCCATTTCAGTCTGAGCATCCTGGCGGCCTTCACGGTCATGGCACAGAATCCTCTTCAGGGCATAGAAGCGCCCGTCCTTCACCCCCTCAACCAGGTCCACATAACTGAAACCACTGAAAAGAGGAAAAACAGCAAAGTAGGCTTTTAGAGATAAGGCTGGTGATATTCCATATTTTTATAAAAAAATAAACAGATCGTTTAAGAGCAGCAACAGTGTTTGTAGGATTGACTCTAAACTAAAGAGGTCCCATGTTTATAGTAATAAGCTAAGATGACCCCCGCTACTCCAAAGGAATCAGTGGTGTATGTATGGACAACAAGGGATGTCAGAGCAATAGGCCACACCATCATTCGACAGCGTAAGAATTGTTTACCTCAGACAAGGAGGTTAAGTTTTCCCCTCTGACTATTTTTAAGCAAGATTACACAAAACCAACCGAAGAGATTTCCATGAAACTTGATGGAACGAAGCAGAACGGGCCAGGGAAGAAACCATTATATAGCCATCACATTATGGTGCAGATTCAGATTAGCAAGCTGATACAAGACTTCTTTTCACTTGTATCAACATTCCTAGATCAGCCACACTTACGAAGCAATTATCTATGGGTGTATTATCATCTTTTATTTCAGACTGATTAAACTTAAGGAAACTGTTGGACTTTGGCATTTAATCAATAATTATTTTTTGACCTTTTTATTGCTAAACACACATAGAATCACAGTTAACCCTGAAAGTGAAGCTAAATGGAGTTGAATAAACACAACATGCCTCCTTACCCTTCATCTAATTTCTGGACAAAGTAATATTTCTTGTTATCGATGGTGATGGAGCCGCGGGAGCACAAACACAGTGTCTGCCCCATGTTGACTGGTTCATTGTTCGACACCAACCTGGAAGAAAGAAGAAGAAAGAACACACATTGAAGTTAAGTGACAACAGAGACAAACATATGCTCCATTGTTGTGCTAGCTAACGTGAAGCTAGCACAATCTTCCAGGCTAAAAGCGTCCAAACGCGATCTTTACGTTGGTTTTTAACGTCACCCCCAAAGAAAGTGAGATGTTAACGAACCCCCCGATGCGATGAGCACCTCCACAAAACGCGTGGGACGACACAAGCGACGTGTTTGTGCGTGTTAGCTCACCGTGCTGTCACTTTTCCTCCATGCTCTTCTTCTTTTGTAAAACAGCTCGCTACGCCTCAAAGAGACACGGCGACACCTGCCGGCGAGTCCGAGAACAGCAGCGATGGCGGACTACAGCGGAGACAGCAGCAGCAGCGACGACGGAGGTGATATTTGAGCTGTTTTAACTTCTCACTTGTGTTTAGAACTAATCAATATGTTGTGTTAGCTCGATACAATGCCTGTTTATCGATACCGGACACGACTGAAGCCGAACACAGGGAATAATCGTAAAAATGACACCAAGCTAAGCTACATCTCGGTGACCCAGCTAATGCTAACGCTGTAGCAACGGTACCTGCTGTGTAGCTATGGACGAATATGATTGACTGTAACTATTATGCTAGTACGGCTAGCATTAGCAAGGCATTAAAGCACATATATGTTTCGTAATCGCTTGCTAGCATAGTGTTAGCCTAGCCAGTGTGTGTGTAAAGCTAATTAGCTCTAGCTAGCAATGTTATTATTTGCTTTCAGACCTTGCGCACGATACCACCGTAGTTAAATTAAACCCTGATGTCATCGGTACCTAACACACACTGCCCCTATGTGGATGTGTGTGGTAAAGTCGAACACTAGCTAACCTATGGTTCGCTGCTGGCTCGAATCACAGCCACCCAGGTACAGGTGATAGCGTTTATTTATATTCTCCAGGTCCCAGCAAGTATGTGTTCACCGTGGTGAGTTGTCTTGCCTCAAGCAGGGCCGCAGGAGGAGGGAGGCAGAGTGAAAACTAAGCCTGTCTCTTGTAGCACTGCGGGCGGAGGAGGGTCCGCAGTCAAACGCACGTCCCAGCACCTCACACCCGAGGAGGAGGACGACGAGTCCCCGGCCGAGCCACCGGCGCCATGCAAAGTCCCCAAGATAGGCTTTAGCATGCCCGCCAAGATGGTGAAGAAGTCGAACCCCATATCCATCAAGCTTGGAGCTTCAGTGAGTGTATATTGTTTTTGCATGATTGCATAGATAACTGGTTTCATTTGATGTGGTACTTGTGTTGTGACTTGCATCGCAGACTGTGGTGCACCCACATAGGCAGTAATGGCACCGCAGATCAAAACTAGATTGGCAGTCACTGGAGCCAACAACAGTTCCCTTAAATTCAATCTAGCTGCACCAGATTTCACACACTGATGGATACCACCCCCCTGAATGTGCTTGATTGTTTTCTTAAAGATCTATACGTGATTCCCTGGGAATTGAAAGATGCCCAATGTTAAACAAAGTGGGGAAAAGGAGTCCTGGATCTGCTCCCTGATCCGGATCCACACCAAAATATAACTAGGTTTAGTGGAACCCTGTTCAGTGTATAATCTTGCTTACCTCCAAATGTACGGGGTAAAAGACGATGAAGGCCAAAATCCTCAATAATTTGAGTGGTGCTGAATCATGATTACCATCAAGAGTTAACCACTAGTCAAATGATAGAACTAGTCAACTAACGATTCAAGTAATTTATCAAGTAAACACAAACTTCCTTTCATTCTGCACAATGACAATAAAGTTGAATCTAATCCAAAAGGGTCAAATATTATCTGGTTAAACATATTAAATGTCAGGATCTGTTATTCTTACATTTTGTAAAGTGTGATACTGCTCGAATACTTTGTTTCATTGAGTTAACCCACATCTTCCGTCCTTTTTTAGAAACCCAAAGAGCCTGTACCACCGGTCCCCCCAAAAAAGTTGGCATCTGTATTTGACGATAGTGATGACGTAAGTGTGCATGGTTGTGCAAATGCATAAATAACAAATAAGCACAAGTTGACTGATATTTTCTATTCACATGCAGAGTGAACCTGAGGAGATGCCTCCAGAAGCAAAGATGAGGATGAAGAACATTGGCAGGTATAAAGACAATCGAATTGTTTCCTCAGGTTTCTATGAGAACATTTATCTTTTTCTCCCTAAATGAATTGGAAGTAATCGTGTGACATGTTTCTGTTTCGGGTTTTCACATTTCAGGGAGACGCCAACATCTGCAGGACCTAATTCATTTAACAAGGGCAAGCAAGGCTTCTCCGATCAGAAGAAACTGTGGGAAAGGAAACTGAAGGCCCAGTCAGATAAACCCTAACTGACTCCCAGTTTGTCACTAATAGATCCTTTTGTGTAGGTTAAATATCTATGAAGGCTCAGGTGATTCCTCCTGCAATGAAGAATAATTTAAGCCTTCTGTGGTACTCTCTAAATGAACATTTACACATTTAACCACTACCGGTGGATGCTAAGGGAGAGGAGAGCCATCGAGCCCCTGTGATAAAAGATGCTGAGATCAAGACGTGGGGCAAGTAAATGAGCCATTAGACTATTATTCAAACTGTAAAAAATTCTACAGTTTCCTTCTGCAGGCTGATGAGAACATCGAGCACCTTTTAGAGCCGTCATGCCTCCTATGCATCCTGCTTGTTCCTCTTGGTTTGGTGCGATCCTGATCGACTCTTACTTTTAGTCGTCTAATATTTGTGTAAAAAATGTACATTGATGTGTGATTGTGTTTTATTTTTTGATCCACAAACGGGAGTGTGAGCATGTTGTTGATGTGGGTGCAAGTGACTAGACTATATGCGTAGATTGATTGTTTTGCTCAGTTTTGCAACATCAATGTACAACTTTTTTATTTACCCCAATTTTTTATTTTGATATAAAAGATGGACATAACCATCGTAAATCAACTTCCCTTTGCTTTTCACCTGCTGTATCACGCTATTGGCAGCTTATTGTTTGATGTTTAGGTTTTGTTTTATCAGTATAACTGGTTTTGTTGGATTTATTTCTGTTTCACTTTCACATTGACGGAAGCCCTTTTAACTTTTACATTCATTGAAGGACTTTGATGCGTTTTTAGTTGACAACTGTGTGAGGCCCAGAATCACACAGCGCTAATATGAATTCAGATGCTGGTAACAGTCATGTCTATTGATTTGTGGGTGGTTAAAGTGTACACTAGGTTAATAATGTTTACGTAAACACTTCGCATTGCAACTACAACATTAGAAATCCCACATTTCTGAAGTCTAGCCCACCTCCTTTTAAAATTAGAAACCTGCAGTTCCTCAGTGACTTCTCCTGTGCCTGAAACTCCTTCTGGAAAATCCCCACTATCAAACATGTCAACTTTAAATTCCTTTTGTTATCTTACTGTTTTGCAGCATTTCCCCAAGTCAATAACACCCATACCCACTGCTGTGACCTGTTTAGTCAAGAAAAACTCTCCTGAAAACATTTAAAAGGCATTAAAAAAAAGTTTTGGATTAAATGTTTTGTGTCAAATATGTCAGTACACGATGAGGTAGACCTCACAACATAAATTTGTTATACCTTAACTGTTACAGACAAATATAAGCTAATTCTTTAAATGTTTCTTTTTCTTTTTTACATTTTGTTCACTAAGTAGTATACATCTTTTATATGGTCTATTCAGTCTTGATGCTAGGAAACAGTTCAATAAGTATTTTTGGTACAAAGGTTGGTTCACTTGTTTTGATTTAATGGTGATTTTCTCTACATATGTGTTAGTTAATGATGCCACAGTCTCAGTTCAGTACAAAATGTTCATGGACATAACACCTGTTAGGAATGTTAAATGTTCCTGGTGAAACAACATAATCATTGGTCCTACACAAGTGAAACCAGTGTCACGCTGTGATCGGGCATGGCTTTCCTCAAAGACCTCCAGAATCTGCTGGTTCCTCCGGCAGGTTCCTCTGAAGTCCAGTCCAGACTCGGTAGCACCTTCAGGGCCCTTTGGACCAGTGGAGGAAGTGGGGGGTCCTGGATGACGGATGCAGAGTTTCTACACGTCTGTATCAGCAGGAGTTTGAGGGAAGACTTTTGCAGCAAAGCCTAAAGATATGGACCATGTAGCAATTCAGAAAATCATGAAAAGTCAGAATTGCAGTGAATGCAGCATTAGTTGCCCTGAAGCGTAGACCTACCTGAACTCCCGACTCCAGCTCAAAAACTCTGTTGCTGTCGCTGAGGTAGTCATCTGACAGGAGACAGATAAGCATGTTGCTTCTCTGTATTGCAAGAGTCACATCATTTGTATAGGCTGCAATACAAAATGGAAATGATCAGGAATCTTTGCAGTCATCACACACACACACAACACAACACAATCGTCCTTACCAGGACTTCTCATTTATTGTGGGCAGCTTAACCGAAACCGTATTCCTAACGAACACCAGTCCAGGACCAACTGGTATCTAACCTTAATCTAACCACCAGTCACATCTGAAAACAACGGATTCCCATGAAACTTGGACCAAGGATACATCTTTGACATCAGCTTAAATTTACTCACTTTACCAAAATGTCCTGACTCCATTAGGTCTACAACTCAGATTAGATTGAACTACAAGTACTGAAACCCATGCTGATCCACTGACCTCCTCCTGGAAGAATGTCTCTGTCCACCAGGCAGAGGCGATACCCCCACTCTTCCTCTAACACTTGGCGCAGTAGATCTTCTAGTGGTCTCTGTGTGGCTTCCCCCTCCTCGGTGTTCAGTGGGTCCAGGCTGGATGAACATGCTGCCAATAGAAACAAGTGTTGACTTTCTTTAGGTACATGAAAATGAAATCCAGATACATGTACACTGAACGTCTTGGCCTACCCTCCTCATCAGGGACAGGTCCTGATCGGGAGGAAGGAGTCCAGCCTCTCTCCAGCTCTGCTGCCGTGGGGCTCCACACGTGTGACAGAAATACATCGAATCTCTTCTCATCTGAAACAGAGAGTCGGTGGATGTAAAAGACAATTCAGTTATGAAACCTAAACATGAAAAGTGTAAATGTGGACGCGTGTCTTTCTATAGTTATGAGGGGCAATCTAAGACTGTTTGAGGTTTAAGAATTGGTTTTAAGATTAGGGTCAGGGTTTTGCATTTAGTTTTGATGTTAAGGATTAGATCAGATTAGACCTTATTTTCAAAATCACTCCTGAAATGTGTACGTCCATTGTCTTCCATAAAGACAAACATATAATGACACAACAGAACAAAAAATAAAACAACGTCCTAACACAAAAAGACAAACAAACAAACAAAGAGGCAGGGACGCCTGGACGCGGCTTGCACCCATGCCACACACTCACATGTGGTTAGGGACTATGCATTATGTCAATGAGTGTCCTCACTACTATAGAGAGACAAGTGTGTGTGTGAGTGTATGTGATTTCTAACCTCTGTCATGTTTCCCGTGTTGGAAGTGGGATCTGTAGATAATCTGTAGCTCCAGCCACTTCATGTGCAAAGTCACTCCCACCACAACCACCAGCAGCAAGGAAGCGACAGGGAACCCAACCAGTGACGGCCATTTCACTGAAACCAAATCCAAAACACACTCATTAGATCGTATCACGTGTTGACAGTGGCAATACATGGACACGGCTGCAGTGGAAAGAAACAAGCTGTGGATACAAAATTGACATATTATCACAATTTCTGCCGATAGAGCTAAATCTTCTACACCGAAACTTTGAAAAAACAAAGAAATGATAATACCTTGACATTTCCTCTTGAGTCTGATAGTGACATTGCGTTTTCCGACAGCGTTACTGGCAATGCAGGTATATGTGTGGTCCAAGTGTTGTGGAGTCACCTCGTTTATGACGCCCTCCTGTAGGATGCTGTATTCTTCAGGTATGTCGGACCTCTGTCTGAATGGGGGAAAGCATTTCAGCTGCTTCGTCTCCTAATTAAAATCATCATCATGCACAACCCAACAAAACACTTGATGGCAAAAGCAAACACTGAGATTGAATGTGACTCACTGTGGCGTCTTCGTGTCCAGTAGAGTCGTATTCTCCTGGTTTCCACCATAATTCATGTACCAACGCACCTCCCCTGTACTCTTACGCTCATGAGGAAAAAGCGCCTTACAGGTCAGAGTACGGGGCCGACCTTCAACGAGTAAAAAACATGGTAACTAAACCTTAATGTCGAAAGTAGAGATATGTCCGTGAAAGAGCATCGTGTCTTTGTCAGTGTTTCAGATATTCAAACATAAACATTTTATACATTGAAACTCAGAGATTACAATAAATCATCAATAGACAGACAATGCCAAATCAGTTTTATAGCCTGGTTATAATGGTAATAGACTTTGGATTTGACAATGGCTCAATGTGGCTCTATAACAGTTCAATACCATATATAAGTTATTAATTCTGATTATAAGCTTTAATCACATTTCAGTGCGCTCACCAAGTTCCACTTCCTCTGTCATGTTGTCAGCAGGATACACAATCCTGGGAGGGTCAGTTGTTGTCTTGTGTGCTGGTTTGAGAAATAAAGTCACATCTTCAGCGAATGTGTTTACTGTAAAAAAAACACGTGTAAAATCTGTGGCCCAGATTTGGTAAAAAAAGGGGCAGACCACCCAAGTGCTCGGCAAATTCTAGGCCAAAACAATTCTAGGCCATGTAGGCCAGGAAGTGGATATGAGTCCTCCATCTTTAAATATATGCTGTGGTGTGAATTTATTAGATAAATAGGCACTAAAACACAACTACACAAGGTGTCATGGTACACAAACATATATGGTTTGTGGTGTATCCTAACCAAGTCTGTCAATTTCTATGTTATAGCACCTCTAGGTGGGTCATCACATTTATACCAGAGCTACTCGGTACCGTGGCTACTTGGTATAAAAAGAACCAGAAGTGCAGCATCCTTGCCTGAAGTGGCCCACGTCAACATATGCTCACTATCCAGAAATGGAGCTGAAATATCGAACGCTGCCATCTTGCATTGTCTTGTCGTCCATCCTCATGTACATTCTATGATTCACACACATAGCACTTACGCACAACTTTGACTTTAACAGCCCTCCTGAGCGTCCATGTGACTCCCTGCTCCATCATTGGTCTGTCACAGAAATAAACACCTGCATCATATTTGACCTTGACTTCACAGATTAGAAGCAGCCCGTTCTTTTCACAGATGTCTCGACTCAGCTCAGACACAGATGTGTTTCCCTGCAGGAGAGAATGTGTGTGTCTGAGTGTTAGTCACACGTTTCCATTGTGAAACTGAAAATCCTACTCATACATGCACTTCACCTTGAACCATCTGACATGTGTGTTGCTGCTGCAGTTGCGTCCCGGGCAGGGGACCTCCCCCCCAGCGCTGTTGAGCAGCTCCACGCTGCGCTCCTCCGGCTGGAAACATCCCACACTGGTTTCCTTCACCACCTGTAGGTGCAAGAACAACTCGCTGCCCCTGGACAGCAGGGACCTGTTAGTAAGCATTTGAATAAATGTGATGAAATGATATTAATAATATATTAGGACTTACAAATTAATTATTATTTATTGATTACTATGTTGGTCATGAATGAATATTTGGAGCAGGGGGCTGTGGCCTCTGCTGTTGCCAGCCACCAGTTATTTGACATATATACATACTAACCAAGTCTAAGTTTCGATTCTGGCGTAGGTTGGACAGATGCTAAAATCCCTTGATGCTAAGTTGCGATTCTGAAACCTAGCAGCTTTGTTTGCAGCGAGGAACAGCAAAACTTTCAGCTGAATACAACATGCTGATGCTAAGCAGCTCACTCACCATCTTAATCAGCACTGACTGTTTGTACTGAGACATAGGGTCAATTCAATAAATCCAGAAATCTCTGTCTGTGGCTCATTTATCTCAAGATCCGTTTATGTGATTGGCTTCACACTGGTCATGTGTTTTGTTCAGGGCCTAAGGAAGAGCAGTGTTGAATCTTGCTGTGATTTAGGCAAGTGAGTGTTGTTTTAAGGATGACTTATAAAAATGTGAAACTCACATATTAAAGCATCTGAATGAATATTCCATATTGTGTTGCAATCTAAAAAAAAAGACATACTCTGTGATTACGCACCTTGTTTTTAACAGGCAGATCTTTGCTGCATTAGTCAAAGCAGCTTTTGAGATGGATCAGAAATATTAAATACAACAAAGGTTATGATAACGATGAGAAACGGGGTTGTTTACCCTGTGAGGCAGCTGTAGTTTCCAGAATGTCCTGCCTCAGCTGGGAACACTTTCCCACAGTCAAAGGACGGACCTTCACGTCCTCCAGTCCTGGACCACATCACGTTAAAGTGTGCCCTCACAGATTTTATACACGGCATCATGAAGCTCTCCCCCTCCACGGCTCTGAAGTGCTGATGTGAAGCATCCTGCTGCAGACCTGGGAGTCCCGCAGCTGCAACACAGACATACTTTCACATTTGAACTGTACGCTCTAAACAAGGAGACACCATTAATAATAATAATACAGTAAATTAATTACCTGTTTGTTTTGTTTGATGACTTCTCACACAGCATCCATCCAGGACGATGGGAAAGATGAATGAGAACAGAATGTGTCCAGTCTGCATCCTGCGTCTCTGAATCTGTCAAAATGTCATGACGCGGATTATACAAGTTTTCTTTATACGTTTTAGATTTTTTCTTATACTTACTTACCGGATGAAGAGTTGTTGTTGTTTCCCCTCAGTTGCTTTTGCAGCGTCTCTTTGGCAGCAGCTGTTAAAGGTGATGTATTTTCAAAAGAAATATATACAATTTCCTGTGGGGTTGTTGAAAGATTTCCCCAGAAATCGTTGTTAGTGTTCGCCACTTCCTATATGAACTGCACTTCTTAGAATTACTTTGATATATTTCACTGTGCTCTAAGAACAACAGAACACACGTGTTGCTGCTTCGTGTCACGCAGGTTTACAGGGCCGGATTTTTAGCAGAATCAAATGCAGGCAGCAAAGTTGAAAAGTTTTAACGACAAAATAAATTTCCAGAGGAAACCCCGGACGTACAGGCCCCCCACCTTCTCCTTTATCTATTAGTTATGTATTTTTACAACTCAAGAACACTCCTTAATCATATATACATCCATTTTTAAATGCAGCAAAGACCAAGGACATGAAAAGTTAGATTTAATTTCTTTATTGTGAATTCAGAATACACAATGGTAGTAAAGATAGATATGACAAAAATTTTGGATTTCTAACTTGGTTAAACATTTCGCCATTAGGGAACATCCTGGATTGTCAGTGGTAGACTCTGTATTTTATAAGGTTGCCGTGAGGCCGGTAGATGATAGCGTAGCTGTTTCCAGAAGGAGGAGGATTCCGACATGGAGCTTGGGCCCTTCCAGGTGACGCAGGCTCCAGCCTCACTGAGAGGTTGCAGAGCCTCAGATAGGGAACCTGGCGTCGACACTTCTGTCGTCTCAGTTGTGATGAAAATCAAGCGAGTCTGCCGCTCCACAAGACCAGCATGGATGGCACTCAGGAGGCCGGACCCAAGACCAGGATCTGGAGAGGTGGGAACCAGGACCACCGTCCGGCTCTCCTCTATGCAGTCACACACGGCCTGTGCTGCAGCTGCAAACAACCAGGGTTCAGATTATGCATGACTTCAAGGAGGATATGAAGAAATGTGAGGTCAATATTAACACGTACCTTCCCCTGGTAAGACGTCGCGATCATAAAGACAGAGGCTGTAACCAAACCTCTCTTCCAAAACACTCTGCAGCAATTTTCTGTCCTGAGAGTTTAGTCCTGCGCCCCCGTCGCTCTCATAACACATCAAAAAAGCATCGTAGCACTTTCCATCTAATCAAAGAACAACAACAGCTCTGTCACTACAGTGCAATTGTCACAAACTTATATCAATTTAACATTTAACACACAATTTGACTCCTACCTGAAGTTCTTCTATGGCAGCCAAGAGTGTCTCTTAAGAAAAGAGTGATTTCAATTTTCAACTTCAAGTAGATAAATAGTGTCACGATCATCACGACCACGATGCCCACAGTGCTGAGTATCAGGGGCGTGTAAGAGCGGCGAGCTGTCGATTCATAATGGAGAGAGTCATATAGTTAATTTAAATCGTCACATTTCTAAACCCAGAGTTTTGACCCCCAAAAACCATGGATTCATCAACAACATTGAGCCTTTCCTGTTCTGAGAGTAACGGTGACGAAGCTTGCGTTCTGGCAAGTAGATCGCAGTCTACAGGTATAGTTTTTTAAAAGATGCTCTTCTGACACTTTTTGGAAGACCAGAGATGCCGTCAGCGTTTTTTCTCCACTATGAGGTGCCCTGGAATAAACAACCAAGTGGATGAGGATTATGAAAGAGTGTTAATATGACTGTGTTTGACATCTGCAGAGTTATTGCTACGTTCATGTGCAGTGTTTACCGTTTGGTAGTTTGGAGAGATTCCTCATTCAACCAGACCAACCTGTCAAAGTTTGCGCAGGCCACAGCTTTACAATCTATCACCTTTGTTGAACCTGGAAAAGACAGATTCAAAAGTTGTGGTTTGAAAAGAGAAACGTGTGTGTGTGTGTATCACTGCTACAAGTTTGAGGCTCACCCAAATCCACATAAAATACTTCTTTATGTTGCGGTGAAATGATCACTGCAGTTTTCATCTTTTCTGGGCAAAAAACAGAGAAAGCTCTATTTTAGAACACGTGAACTTTGATGGGGATAAACGTGCAGATAAAGTGCTTGTCTTACTATTTGGTTCGACATGAAGCACAACTGTAGAGGTCTTATTATGGCTAGTACAGGTGTAAACACCGCTGTGCTTCTCTTCCACACTCATGAAGTAGCCGTCATTTAGCAACGGCAGTCCCTCCTACAAGATGGAAAATAAAGTTCAATCTCTAAGTATGAACTCAATGAGAAATTGAAAAATGTTATTAAGTCACAAATCAGTGGTTACCTTGTGCCATGTGATGCCGTTGCTGGTCATATTTACATGAGGGCAAGTCAATCTGCAGGACTGTTGTGAGTAACAGATCTGTGAGAACTGTGCTGTGTTCACTGTCACTGTGAACCAGTACTGGCAGCTGGAATTCCTTTCATTTCATTATAGAAAAACAGAAATAAGAAATAAAAAGAGCTATCAGGACAGGAAACCACAAAAACAGAACCATAGATTCCTGCTGTTGACTCAGTCTACAACACTTCGGCAGAAATCCAGATTCATCCGACAATTTATCAACCTACGAATGATATTTTACCCCAGAGAGCACGAGTAGTTCCCCTGATGACTTCCAGATGCATAGGCAATAACGAGAATCATCCCTTGAACCAGTACACCGGTCTTCTCCGCCGAGGACACGTCGGTCAGAGCCATCTTCTGCTCGGTAGAACTGGTCCAGATGGGTTCGGCATCACCAGTACGGTTAACACAACAGGGACAGTGCAGCTCCACCCTCTCACCTACCTGGACCCGTATCGCCTCATGTCCCAGTTGTTGTGCAACTGCGAGAGAGCAGCAAAAGGTTAACTTCATTTCACTGTGTTAATGAGCTGGATTGTTGACAGCTAGAACTGAGTCAAATATGTTTTTTAATTGGAGGGCCCACATCAGTGAAGCCAAAGCCCCCTAGTGGCTGGCTAGAGTATAGGTCATAAACCTTGTCTCCTCCATGTAGGTGGACGGGACCATAGACCAAACTAAAAAGTCACAGTACATGTTGAATACAATTATCTCAAAGAAGATTTCTCTTGTTTTAAGTAGTTGTTATTATCACACTGATGTTTGTTAAAGTATTTGTTTTCTTTAGGTTTTAATTAGTTAGTCGATGATTTTAAAATGGGGTAAAAACGTCATGAATGAAAAATGAAAATACTAACAAATAAATACACAAAATATACAAATAATAAAAAAAACAATAAGTATCACTAGTAATGATTTTCTATAATTTTTTCCAATGTGACTATAATAATATTTGCTGAAGTAAACTGGAGTGAGTCTATGGAGACATTTACAGACTAAAGTAACACCTTGAAACTACTGGGCTAATGTCTCAGTGGACGTGCAAATGTTCCATGAACTTGAAACCACTGTGGTTATTTATGAGTTCCTGTCTCTCAGTGATAAGGTGTGACTGTAATAACATGGTAGTTTGTGACCACATCCTAGTTTCATGGTGCTTATACTCGGGCTAAAAACGATGTCAGATTATCTAAGGAAAGATGTGTGAAGATAAGTGGCAACGATTTTAAAGTGTTATAAGTGTATAAGTGTGTATAATTACGTGTCGGTTTAATGTCTTTTTTTTTAAGGCTCCTGTAGTTATATCCTTTTTAAGCTTGTTCCCCAAAACAATCCAGAGGAAGTATTATAACTTTTACTTCCCTTTTTAATATCTTCATACACTTGTTTCTTTGCAGATTCAGTAAAATTATACATTTAAAACAAACGGCTCATGATGAGTTATTGTAAGTTTTTACTTGTACTTGTATTTTCAGAACTTTGCAAATCGTTTACCTTCTACAATATGACATTGTTGTGAGTAAACTCTGCTCCTTCCATACAACCATAACACAGTGAGAGCAAGCAATCTGTAGTTGATTGGATATGTTATGTAAAACCAGGTTCAAGTCTTACCGGGTGTCGATGTGATGAGGAACATGAGAGCGAGCAGAGAGGAAACCATCACTTTGATTTCACCGTCTTCAGCCTCCAAGTGCAGCTCAGCTGAATGAGACCGGTGTTTCCCTGATGAAGATAGAAGAGAAACTCAAGGACGAGCATGAGGTCGCTGCATGAACACACCGTGAAATCCCCTACCCAAGAGTAATAGGCTCCTATTACAAGGAAATTATTTATTTATTTATTTGCACATCTTCTTATTACACAGTGCATAATTCATTATTATTATTATGATTATTATGATTATTATTACTATGCTTATGATTATTATTATTATTATTATTATTATTATTATGACCTGGTGGTGCTATCATCAATTCATCTATAAATATTACTTTACATATTTTCATTAAATCCTGGTCCCTCTTTCTCCTCCCTCCCCTCTCTATGTAATGTGCATTGGGATAATGGATGTTATGAATTGATGCTAATCAAATGAAACTGAATTGAATTGCTGGGAGAGGCAGAAAACCCAGTGGGACCATTTTAAAGCCTCTCTAGCCTACATATTATTAAAATCTCGCAATACTTGAAAGATTAAAATGTCAATGTATGAATATATAACAAGGATGATATTGTATGTGTACAAAATAAAGAGAGTATATATATATACAAAGCTGCAAATGTGTTGATTCTTTTCCAGTAGGTGGTAGTAAAACACAGAATAAGCTCATTGTCATCTTCAGTCACATTTTATGATCAAATCACTATTATAGAGAAATGAAACCACATAGTGACATATACTGAAAACACTGATATGACATATAAACTGTGACTTTGATAATTTTTTGAACAGTTATCATCCTGCCTTGCTGTCTGTGATCAATATTATTTAGACAGACAGTCAGAAAGTTTACTGACTTCGGCTCCTGAAATGGTTCTTTACTGGTTTCTCTACCACAGGTCGTCTCCTTGGTGACAGCTACAGCAGTGGTGTCACTCATCACAAGGCAACACAACGTTGGAAACTTGGCTTGTGCGCGCCCTGCAGGGGTTTGTTACCATGCCGACCGTGGCTCTCATGTACTTGTATTGATTTGTGTCAGTGGCTGTGGAGCGGAGAGAGGACGGGATTTGTGCAAACTCCACTTCACGCTGTCGGGAGATGACTGACGTGCTGCGGCTGCTGTCCCAGGCGGAAAGGAAGGATTTACCAACCCTCTCCCTGCTCTCTGATAATGGTGGGACCAAAGTTTGTTGTCTTTTTGTTTGTTTGGTGACAGTCTGGTAAAGCTGCATTGTTTGTATTTACAAACAAAGCAACTTGCAAAGTGTCATCAAATTTGACAATGAAAATGTATGTGTTCTGTTTTCAGATATTGACAGTATTTGGGCTGATGTATCCGCTTACATTGAACGACAGATGACATTACAGAAGGTTAGTCTATCTCTCTATCTCTCTATCGTTCTATCTCTCTATCTCTCTATCTATCTATCTATCTATCTATCTATCTATCTATCTATCTATCTATCTATCTATCTATCTATCTATCTATCTATCTATCTATCTATCTATCTATCTATCTATCTATCTATCTATCTATCTATCTATCTATCTATCTATCTATCTATCTATCTATCTATCTATCTATCTATCTATCTATCTATCTATCTATCTATCTATCTATCTATCTATCTATCTATCTATCTATCTATCTATCTATCTATCTATCTATCTATCTATCTATCTATCTATCTATCTATCTATCTATCTATCTATCTATCTATCTATCTATCTATCTATCTATCTATCTATCTATCTATCTATCTATCTATCTATCTATCTATCTATCTATCTATCTATCTATCTATCTATCTATCTATCTATCTTTATATATATGTATCTATCTGCTAGCCCATATATGTATGAAACAGTGTTGATACTGCTCAGTCAATGGCCTTATAACAGTGGACTAACAGGGGGTCCAGCTGGCCGGATTGGGGACGTTCACCTTCTCTCAGCAGAGGCTGGATCTTGGGAACAGGTCCAACGTGATCCAACGACCCATCTTCATCCTGGCAGGGAAACTGCTCCAGTCTCTGGGTTTAAAGCAGACCAGGCCATTGGCTGCAGGTGAACACATTTATAACAGCTTACATTATAATATTTTAAAAATGCATTACTACTACGGCTGATAGCCTATTATAAGTGAATACAGGTCATTGCTAATGGTAATCCTTTACCTGTGGTAAATATTAGGATTTGAGACTTGGTGATCGGAAAGGATTTTGTTTCACAACGGTGTTTGACCCAGTGACAAAAGAACAATGAGGATTTGTGTGTCCCTCGCAGCGACACACCTGCCGGTGGTGCAGCTGAACTTTGCAGCCGTGTCCCAGGAGACTCCTTTCAGTCGAGACGTGGTGGAGGGCTGCGTGAGAGAAACTCTCCTGTTCCTCTTCAGAGCTTTGGCCTCTGAACGAAACGTGTTTGTCACGTTCCAGGGGATTGGAGTTCTGACCTTTACAAACAACAAGGTGTTTCTCATTCTGTGATTCATGTTGTCGGCTATGACGACTGGTTTGTCATTAAATCTAACATCAGCTGATGTTCTTCAAAGGTCCGGATGAAGTTCAACAGATATTTTATTAATGCCATGGATGGAACTGGTAGGATGCTGTTAGCCTTTAACAAAGTGAGTATCAACAAGTGTGTTTGCATGTAACGGCATAATAATTGCAGAAGTGCTCAAGTGGGTAATTGGTACTTTGGCCTCTCCAGAGATCTGGCAGCAGTGTCTCTTTACTGTCTGGTGGCGTGTCCAGGCTGCAGAGGCCACAGACGGTCAACCCCATCACCCTGCCAACCGTCTGCTCCCCTCGGCCCCCCCACAAAGACACAGACACAGATGGATGGTGCATGTCACCAGCGCCAGACCAGAGGAATGCAGGAGGTGAAAGAGCCCTTTGCACGAGGCCGACGGTTCGAGTTTAATGAGTCAGATCCTAATCCTCACACGTCTCTGTCAACGTGCGGCAAAGAAAACTTTAGGCTGTTTAGGTTTAGAAGCTGAAATACACAAGATATGGGGGAAATTATGTTAATTCTTATTTATCGTGTGTAGCAGGTTAATTGTTTGGTGAATCTACTCTGTGTTGTGTGTCTTCACAGACGTCCCCCAACAGAGAAACTCTAAACCCCATCTGACACTGCAACCTGCCAAGATGACAGCAATCAATCTTTTTGAAGAAGTGAATCCAAAACCCCCGACAGAGGCCCCCACGGACAAGTACTTCACACACAAAGACACAAGCACACACACGGAGACACACACACTCTGAGGCTCAGTTTTCAGTCGACCGAGTTGTTGTTTGCAGGTAAACGAGTCGCTGAGAGCTGAGAGGTCAGTGGTGGTCTCATATTGTTACTGCCCTGAGGCAGCTAACAGCTCCATCAATGATGCACAACTACCTGTGGGACAGATTCCCCTCATGTCATCGCCTCCCGGCACTGTCGACACACAAACAGAGACACACACATACACACACACACATGTGATCCCAGAAAAATTGTTGTTCAGAAAAATGTCTCACTTCCCCAAATCTTAAATTGAGAATGAAACAGAGAGTGAATGGACATCCAGCTATTATCTTCTATCCCTTTGTGAATCCACTAGGATCCTCTTGTTAGGTGTCATCATCATTACCCATAAATTGTCTTCATTACTGTCATTGAGTTATAACCTACAGGTCAAAAGACTGTTTGAAAAGTTTGAGATATATAAATCAAACATAAAATAAACGTGGGACTATTAAAATCTCTTCCTTGCTCAAAACAAGAACCAAAACAGTGTGGATTAGGCTTCAGGAATAATTGGACAAATAATGTGTAAAAAGAAATGTTCAAGTAGACATGTCGCACAACATCTGTGTAATAATCTCGCAATAATTTCACACGCACAAATCAGGTAGTCACCCACTTCTATACACTATACATAAGTCAAGTATTTATTTCCATTCCCAGGCCTGTAACCTTCATCCCACCACCAGAGGGCGCTCCCACCAAACTGGAGGAACCTTGTGTGAGAGTTAGCTGCTCTGGCCACACTCGAGCTGGACAGGTGACTCCACTTGTCTGTATTGAATGAGCCTGAGAAGAACATGATCCACAGACTTCATATTCTGAATCCTTTACACTGCTGATCCTCCGGCCTCGTCCCCACAGGAGCTGTGCTACCTGTGCATGCAGCGGGCCCAGAGAAATGTCCCAGTGTACCTGAGGGAGCAGCAGCAGGCAGAGGAGAAAGCTCGGGACAAACTCCTGCTGCTGAAAGAACAACAGAGGGACAAGCAGCACATGGAGGAAGAACAGGTTTGTGGGACAGCAGGGGTCATAGGTCACAGAGCAATAAGCACAACAACAACATGAGGTCAAATGTCAACCTGATGATGATAGCTTTACCTTGGGCTTCACCAAAGTCATTGGGATTCATCCTCTGGGGAGAATGAATGTCTGAACCAAATTTCTTCTGCAGGTCATTCAACAGTTATTGAAATATCGCAGTCGATCCCCTGAGCTGCTTGTGTCATCAAAAACTATGACTATGCAGATTAAGTGGACAAGAACTATAGTACTACTACATTTAGTAAATTTAGTGAAGGAAATAAAGTGTGTAAACTATTTTAATAAATATATACACATTTATTTTCTATTATATTGAAAAACCTATTTCACATCATCCACACACAAGTTTTGATTAACAGGTGTTTTGGGGATATTTCTTTTGGTTTCTATTCAAAGAAAACATGAGATCAGAAAACACATAGACCGAGGCTGTAGAAACATGGTTAAGCAAGATAAAGTAAAAGCGGTGAAATGTTTCACAAGAAAGAAAAAAAAAGACAGAGGTCACAGTAAGAGCTCTCTCAACATTTGAGGAGTTAAGGGTGGTTCCGCTCTGCTCGGGGTCGATGAGCTGAGACCAAGGCATCATCTTTTTTTCCAGCACTTGGAAAGAAGTGTGGGACCCCAGGGAAATTAAAATTCATAACTGCTTTAATGTTGTTCTTGCCAGTATTACTTCATGGTCCAATAAACCAGCCTGCAAAACTCTTAGCATGTCCCAAGAAGTCATAAGAGCCAAAACCCTTTAAGAAAGCAATTTTTTTCACCCTGGTTAGAACATTACAAACGGTCCGTCACCTTATTTTTTTTGGGGTCATTGTGATGATAAGAATGATTTGTTATTCTGTGTTCATCTGGCAGGAAAAGCAGTGTGAGCATCGTGAGCATTCAAAGCAGGTCGCTACATATAACCTGCACATGTCAGAGAAGAAAGAAAAGACGTATCCTCTGTACCCTGTGAGTACTGAGCTGATGGATCAACGCTTCAGTCTTTAAGTCATAATTTCAAGGGGTTTAATAAATATCTATGGAAAGATTTGTTTCTGCTAAATACTCACACCCACCATCTGTCAGATGTTACCATGGACTGTAATTAAAGATGGACGATATAACAGCTCCCCAAAAGTGAAGCCAAAGCATCTCCATCACATGTTAGTGGATGGGACATTGAGTAAACAAAAAATTCAAACTAGCCTACATGTTAAAGATGGCTCCTGACACTTTGGGTAGTTTGTGAACATGTCAATTTTTTCACTAAGTTTGTTTTTAATTAGTTTCACTGTTAGTTTCAACATTTCAGTTTATTTACACACTAGCTAAATTCAGCAAGAGTCTTCTCCAAGACTCGAATTCAGGATATTATCCCCTTAAAATATACTTTAATGGATATTTGGTTATTAACATGTAAGTCAAGGACTCTTGTATATTGGTGGGATCTCAATATCAAGTCAATGTGGACAGTCAACGTCTTCTCTGGGCTGTTTAGACTTCATTCATCTTCCCGGCTCGGCCGCTCACCCCCCTCAAACGGATTCAGCAGAACCGTTACATGAGAGATCTCCAGAGTCAGCTCGAGAGCCGGCAGGAGCGCGAAGCTCAGGACCAGCAGAGCCGACTTTTACTGGAGCATCTAGACCAGGTCCAGCTGGTCCAGGAGTGAGTCTGTAATAATGGCACCGCACAGGCATTTCAAATGATCATCTGATGTGATAACTAACGTGTCTTACGGCGTTTCTGTTTCAGGATAGCTCAGCAGAAGGCTCAGCAGCTCCAGCAGAAACACGAGAAGACAAAGCATTACAAGAGAGCTCTCGACACTCAGGCAAGGAAATACTTTAAAGGTGACATGAAGTCTTATTATTACTTGGAAAGGTTTACATGCTCCAACGTCCAGAAAATTAATTTCCTTAGACTTCGCAAACCTATCAGATTCACAAGAAAATATAAAAGGAACAACTGAAAAAATATCACTCAACCTTCAAAAGCTGATCTTTCATGCTCAATATTTTAAAAAGGATGTCGTCGGGCAAGGATCACCAGGTTATACATCATGTTTATTCATCGAGTCCTTTTTGATTTATCGTATGTCAGAAAAGATATAGCATCAACATCAGATTGAGGATTTCCAAATGTGCTTTTGTGCTGATCAGGATGTGGAAGGTCATAGGTCAAAGGAAGGCCGAGAAGCTGCCGCCCATCCTGCCCATCAAGGGCACAATGAAGTTTAAGTTATTATTTCATAGGCCACAGTGTACTGTAAGTCTGCTTTGTTCCACTTTTTTACCTTTAACATGAACCACTGCTTTAAAATCCTGATACACAGAATGTGGATCTGTCTTTTATTGCACTGAAAGGAATGAGAGTCACATTATGTCATTAAACTCACTATTCAATAAAAATGTCCTGCCAACAAAGAGTTGTAAAACAATTTCAACAACCATAAACACACTGGGAGCGTGAACCCCCGCCAGAGCTAACGCCCTATCTCACAGTGATAAAGAACGTGAAAAGAGAATTCCTTCATCAGCCTCCTTAAACAAATCTGCCCAAAAAGTTAAAAGGTTCAAACTCACTTCCTCCGAATTTTTTGCGTAATCCTGCTAAAAAACAAAAAAACAGCGATGACAACTTGTGTATCATTTCAGGGAGAACATCTGCAATATAAACAGAGGCCCTGAGGAACTAAATTGTTATTTTGCTTATTTCACTTATTTCGACATTCGGATGAGGCCCTTTCAGCAAGCTGCATCTGGAAGAGAACTGAAACGAGTGTGTTCTTACTCGCAGGTGGAGGATAAGAAGCCCACTGAGCCTCCGGAGTGCCAGACTGACAACTCCAGGTTCAACCGCTGTGAGACACCAGCCAAGAACACAGAGAGCCGAGAGAGGGCGCAGAAGGTCACCACTGTCTAAGTGTCAAACGTCAAAGGGATATAGAATCTGCCCTTTTAGAGCATTTTATTGTTATATCCAATTTTACTGTTTTTATTTCATTGATGCATTAACATGAAACCAACTGTTTCCATTTTGCAGCTGATCGAGGTGTAGAAGATTATTTAATAAAATAAGACAAGATAATCACAATGGAGAAATGTTGTGTTACAGCAGCAAATAAAAATATAACAAGTACATAAATGATTAAATAAATGCTTAAAAGAATAATTGAAGAAATAAATGTAGAAATAAATAATAGGAAAAATTAAAAAATTGGTCTCATACATGGTGAAACTGATGTTAATCTATATATACTTGCAGCTCTTTCAGGTGAATTTTGGTGCAGCCACTCATAAGAAAAAGGAAGAACTGCACAGCCGCCAGACACAGCTGGAGAAAGAAAGGGAAATGCTCAAAAGCAACAAAACAGAGTGAGTTTGGAAGGAGGCAATAAATTAACTAGTTCACAGTGAGGATGTGGAAGAGAAAAAGAAGCTGTGAACACGGTGGAAGTTCTTCTCTTTCTGGTATGTTTCCCCTCCAGGCTCATACTGGACCGGATGAATCGCTTTGAGAAGCAGCAGCACCTCAGCAAGTCATTAGAAGACGAGTGGAGTCGCAGCGTGAAACTCAAACACCGACGAGAGGAAGAGGAGAAGCGCTTCCTCAGGTTTGTAGATGTAGCCTCACGTTGAACTTTCATCACTGTTCACCCGCTCAGTTACATCGACGAGTGCAGCCCATTCCAAACCTGCCTGTTTGCTTGGCCTGTGATAAGTATGCTTGTTGCAGCTTCTGCTTAACAACACACGGGCAAGTGTGAAGCTGATAAGATGAATGGTTCTTAAGATTTTCAAGTCACATACAGACGTTCAATATAAAGATCATCAACCATTACTTTAAGTTGCTGCATCCTTGGGACAACTGATCCTTTCCTGTTCCTAATTTTGATCTCCCATTTCTCACAAACTGAGCTTCAACACTCTTCTGTCTGTGTTCAACCTGAGACGATGCTACATCATTCATTCATTATTCTCTCTGTTTCCAATCCCTGTGCTCAGGTCTGCTGGTCAGCTGCTGGTAGATAAGCTTGCCCAGTACCAGCGCTGCTGCCAGTGTAAGAGGAGGACCACTAACTTGGGAGAAACAAACATCTGGAAGGACTCTTATTACCTCTCTGGATCACAGTACATGATTTGATGATGCTGAACCTCACAGCCAGAACAAGACCTCAGCACTTGTTACTGTTTAATGTGAGATTTACTCTTGTTCTTTTACGAAATTTAACTTTGGAGTTTTTGTTGGTTTTCTTTTGGCATTTTAAATCATGAAAATAGTTAAGAAACAAATCTCTACTGAGTTATTTAGTTTGGGTCAGAGTTACAGTGTGTTAATATGAGACTCGATCATTATCCGATTATCTTACTCACACTTTAATGCATCCATGTGTTCACACCATTCACTGTATATAAAGATAGACAGAGAAAGATGGAAAACAAACTGTCTCAATCGCCCCCTGGTGGCTGGCTGCATTATTGGTCATAAATCCCATCTCCTCCATGTCTGCAGATGGGACACGGACCAAACCAAACAGTCAAAATACACTTTACATGTATTTCTTCCTCATAGATTGTTTCTGTTATTTTAGGTAGTTGTTATCACACTGATGTTTGGTGTGAATCAGTTATTTGATGCTGATACTGACTCACCATTGGTCTAGCAGGTTTAGCTCACTGCTGCACAGACTCTGGCTCCAGATGCAGAAGATGCCAGTATTAGTATATGCAGAATATTGGCACTATTTCTAGATGGTGTGAGAAAGTGGAGAGCCTCAAAGTTTCACATTAACAAGTCAAAACTTTTCAATATCACTAACACTGATTTAAGCAGCTTCGCAGCAGCAACAGAGCTCTTTGACGAATCCTCCGTTTGAATGAGGTTTCAGCTTCTTAGCCATTTGCTGACTCATCACAAAACTTGCCTGCTCGTGAAAGTTGCTTGTTGTGCACAAATGTCCGCGGAGGAGCATAAACTTTATCCGACCACATTTGTGTGTTTTACAACTCATGCACTTTAGCTTCATGTTTTGAGGTTGTCCTCTTTCATCGCTGTGACCGTATCTACACACATTATCCACTTGCACTGGTTTTTCACTTCAGCAAAGACAATGAATCATGAAAAAATTCTGCGATTTCAGTGATGACTCATGTATTTCCTTCACCTCGACTGTGACCTTACAACCAGAGGGCTCAGTCTGAATAACACCTTAGTCCATGTTATGTTACATTTATCACAGAATAAAATTAATTGCTGTCATGTCATGTTTTTTTTTATTCTCTTGGTGGCCATAAGTTCCCCACTCTGGTTTCCACTGTGTATTACATGAGGGGATACTAACCAAAGTATTACATTTGAGACGCAGCAATAATGTGTAGAATTGGAAACAAGGTATGACAGGATTACGTACGGTCGTTGTGATGCAGATAGAAGATAAATTGAGTCCAGTCTATATAGACATCAAATAAGCTGGAACATGTTGTCAAGTTCAGGTTGTAAAAAACTTAAAAGATACATGATATCAACATAAAATATGATTTATTTTTTTACAGAAAAGCTTCATCTGTACATGTTGATACAAGCCAAGGTATCTGTCCCCCGTCTGACCCTGAAGTCGTCCATATATCCCACAGTACATACAGTGAAGTACATTACTTACAGTGCAATGAAAAGCCAGAGGGCCTCACCAGGGCCCCAAGTGTCTGAGAACTGGGAGGAGGAGAAAAACAACAAAATCATTCTAAATCATTCTCCATAAATCATGACGAGCTGAAAACAAATTGGAGCCAAAAGAAAAGTGAGGAAAACAAAACAAGATAAGGATGAAAGCAGGAACGCGTCTTTAATGTTGGTGGAGGGCACCATGTGATGGGGAGTTTCTATAGATGATAAACGTTGTGTTGCAATATTCTTCTGGAAGTCGGCCCAGTTCTGTGTGAAGCCAGAACTCCCTTAATGAGCCCGTGGAGGCATCTGAAGGTCTTTGTACTGAAACAGATGCACAATAAACTCCTCCACACGTTCTGGTTGAGTAATTTACAAACTGACAGATCGTATGTATAGACAAAGACGTGTGTTGTTGAGTATGCACTGTGTAGTGGCACAGAAACATGTCTCCCTCATACGCCGAGCGAAGGGAAACATGACCCAAATGAGGATCCACCCTGAAACATCTACAAACTAGAGAACGGCCACTTGTTGGGGTTTGTTCCGTTTCAGAGGTCTTTAATATAGCTGTGTTGCACCAGCACTGGTTTTATTATAAGTATAAAAATACATGATGCATAGGGGAAACACATACACAACAGTCATATCGGAGCCAAACTGAAGGTTCGAAAACAAGTGTAGGGGAAATTTCCTCCAAAATAGTTTCCACTGTCAAAAACAAATGAAACTCATTAGTCTTGTTACTGCCTCCGGTGTTTGTGTCTGTGTGAACCAGATCCACCCATCTCCTGCAAAGTCCTGTGGCGTGTTCTTAAGATTTAACAAGTCCACACACTGCAGAGATAAACACTGTTGAAGTCTAAGAGTTTTTTTTTTGCTTTTCAGCATTACTTTTGAATTAGCTGAACCTGATTCTGACTATCTAGTCAGCTACGCACTTCTCACAGGAGATCGGACCCTCTCACCAAAGTTACGCATGAGAACAGATGTCGGGAGTGAAGAGCGGGAGTGATTGTGGCACAATTCTCCTTATTCCAAGTCAGTGATCTGCTAAATTCTTTTTGAGCCTGCCTTTTTAGCATAGGAAAGTTGCACTAACTGTATTTGGACATGCAATTCAACTATTTAAAATCTCATGAATTTATCTAGACGGGCTGTGAGATTATGTAGAGTTTATCCTTCCATCCCTCTGGTAGAAACTCCAGAAAATGAGCCCATGTGAGAATACAGCAGGGTGTTTTCCTGGGGATTCACCACGAGCAAGTGGGTGTGTGGATTGCATTTAATCAGGCAGTTAAACACGTAGAAGAGACCGATGAAGAGGTCAACTGGGAGAAAACAGATTCGGGAGCTTTTGGTGAAAATGATTGACGTCGGTGTTGATTTTCTCAGCAGAATTCAGACATCATGTCCTCCTGCATGTTCTACCCTTTTCTGTTGTTATGAATGCATCTGAACGGTGAATCTCCTGCTGCGTTCATCATGTGCGAAAGTCAAACTCCACACCCAGATCACGTCTGAAGTGACAGCATGCGAGTCCTGGACCAGAAATGTCAGTTATTTGTTTAACATAGTTTGATGGTAATTTTATTTCTTAAATATTTTCTTCAGAGTTTAGTTGCTAATCCTATTTCTGGAGTGGATTACTTGCTCTCCGAGGGTTTCTTGGAAAGTTGAATTGATGCAATGAGATGGAAGTTCGGTGACTCAACTGCAGCGTCGGTTGTGTAATGTGAACTCACTGCTGGAGTGTGCTGTGGAGTTATTAGCAGGGTGGAGGGCACTGCCTCTTGGGGCATCTATGCTTCCCTTTGAGCAGGAGACCGCAGGAGGCCTCTGACCAAATATTTTATGCCGTTTGTCATGGACTTGATTACTAGTGGGGAGGAGGTTATGTGAGGCTGCAGGGATTCTGTTCTGCAACAGCTCTGAATTGTCCTCAGATATTTGGTTCAAATGTGGGAATATTGTAGGAACTTGTGAAATACAGTGAACACCCTCCACCTCTTTCTTCAACCATTCTTCTCCGTGTTTTTGTGTGGTTGTGTTTGCATGTTTCCAGATTCCCAGGCTTGTAGATTTAATTATTGTCCGGAGTCTTATTGGCAGGAAGATTATTGTTTGCAGTTTTACAGTTTAAGTGTCAGTCTCATTTCAGAACCAGATGTTCATGTCCCGACCACAGTGACCAAAGGACAGTCCACATAACACAAACATGTTAATGTATCTTACCAGAAAATTATCATATTACGTGCCGAACTCGTTCATCATCACAAGCAGGATTGGTTGAAATCGTCACGTGTGAAGAGATGTGTAAACACGGACTTGATCCATATTTGATCAAAACTGATAATACTTGGTGTCACAAAATGATAGAATTATTACATACATTTTCATGTATTATTGATCTTACATCGTACAGAGGGAAAAACTATCGTACATATGCAATAATTATCGGCATTAATGGATGGAACAGCCAGGTGCAGCGAGGAAGAGGCAGGAAGTGACACATTAATTCTGCTGCGGAGATCATGTGATCATGTTTACAACACCTCAACACAGTCGTCAGCTGATGGTTCTGTGGGACTGCAGCTGTTTGATGAAACCATCAGATGAAAAACTGAAAGAGAGGCTATGAAATAAGGTTTGCAATCAAACTTTTAAGTAAATAACTGGGGGTGGGGTGCACATACAGCATTTATTATCAAAAGCAAGATCTGTTTTTGTCTGGATTTGTCATCAGCACATCTGAGAAATAAAAGCTGTTTCCTGTGCGAGCCAGAAAGGACCACGCCCGCTGAACATTGAGTCTTCCATACGAACATGTGAGTGCACACACGCTCGCACACACACACACACACACACACACACACACACACACACACACACACACACACACACACACACACACACACACACACAAACACACACACACACACACACACACACACACACACACACACACACACACACGTCTCTCCATCCAGCACTATCAGTACAATCACCCACAGGGAAACTCATGTTACACTCCCTGCATTTTGAAAACTTGTTATTTCCTGACATAAATATACATGCTCTGGCAGAGCCTCCGTCTTTCCTGTTCCTCTTCCGATCATAAGGTAACATACATCCTCAAGGTTCACACGTGAATAACCTCAATGCGGGGGGGCGACCTGGTTGCTGCATGGTTAGGATCTATAACGCATGGACGCAGGTGCCTTGAGCAGCAGGTCCCTGGTTTGATTCCTTTGGACCTTCTACTGTTTGTCAGTCCCCTGCTCTCTAATCCCCTTTCTTGTCTCCTTCAAATAAAAAATACATTGAAAAAGATAACAGAGAAATTAGTTCTACTGTTAAGTGTAGCAGAAGTTGTGATTTAGAAAAAAAAACTTCATACAGGTTTGACTGTTGAGCTCCTTTCTCCTTATTCCCCGTCCCTCTCCCCATAATTATTTTTCAAAACTGACATCCTTGCTCTTTTCCTTCTTCACCCTTTGATAGATGTCAGTCCACAAGACCTCTTTCACTTCTTCACCACCTCTCTTAATAAGAATTCCATGTCTCCCTCTGTGTCCTATCTGAGGTTCCTGCCCACACTAACACAACACACATGTCTGCAGCTGTATACTGAGCTGCTGCAGGGAGCCCGACCTGGCAGCAGCACATGGCGATCAGCGTGGATGAGTGTGTTGTGGTCTGTGGTACGTTGCCGTTAAATTGTCCAGTGCAGTACGATTAATCACTAGAAATTGACAGTTGCTTCTCAGAGAGTTCAGGGCAGTGAGATGCAATGTGTAACTTTGGCCACTCGGGGTCTCTCAATCGAAATAATTACAAAAGACCAAGTTTGATGACATCGTGAAGGAGCGTGGGATCATGGGAGTTGTTGTCTTCGCCGTAATTTACCACAACAAACGGCAATTCATTATCATGATCCAATTAGAGTGACCAAAATAAACAGTGGAAGAAAGAAACAGCTGACTGGCTAACTGGCTAGCCGTGTGTTTCTGCTTCGTTGAGACGGACAAAGCCGCGGGTAAAGAGGATATAATTCAATAAAGTGACTAAAAGGAAATGTTCCCTTACCTTTAATAAAATTATGTATTTCTCTCGGTTTGAACTTGGTTGGACATATTTTAGATATTGTAAGTACACAAGTAATTTTGAGACATTTCAATTTAAAAGTGTTACATAATCATTAACACAATAACTTCCATTATAGAAATTAGCTCTGAAAGAGTCTAAACTGCCAAACGACGGGTAGCACAGCGTTATATCTAAAAGCAACGGGTGTGTTTTGCATTTCAAACTGCTCGAGTCTCACGTTGGTCTCTTTCTTTCCTCTTGTGTGTTTGTGGGTGTTTATGTACATGTGCGGGTTCTGCCCTCTCTCATGCCTGTTTATGGTCAAACTATGCTGGCGGGCTCCCTCAGAGCACAGCAGGGGTCATGGGAGGGGAAAAGAGAGAAAATGTAACTCACTCATCCAGTTTAGTTTCTATGTATCATTAACTGACAGTTCCCCTCAGATGTGTCATCTTCTCCCCAAAGTTAAGACGTAGAAATTCAGTAAAGCTCCCGCGATTAGTTCACGCTTACTTTCTGTTTTGTGTCCGAAAGCATGAATTAATTTCAGCACTAAATTATCCCACAATCCTCGGTGCTGCCAACAAGCGCTTTTGACCTCATTGGGAGTCAGTCTGCCCAGCGAGGTCCCGCCTCCACATGGGTTTTGACCAATCACAAGGCAGTCTCAGCTGTCAATTATACTTCACCGGATTTTTTCCCCTACGATGAAAGAAACAATCTTCAAGAACAAATTAGGTGATGACCATGTCCCATCTAATTACACAGGGGAGGTGGAGTTTATGACCTATACTGCAGGCAGCGCCCCCCCCCTCCCCTCTTAGGGCTTCATATTCCTAACATTAACTAACCAGCTATTACCGCACATTGAAACAGCTTTGGAATTATAAGAGTACCGATCTGTGCCGAGCCAACGAGACCCGGTTAGACCTCAAACGAGCTGATCGACAAAATGTTAAACACATGGAGAGCTGCTTGGACGAACTGCACTTTAACTTCTGACCACATGTGTTAAGCATTAATGAAAAAACATTGTATAACTGTAACACTTTGAGGCAATATTATGGATAATGGCATTATTGAAAAGGGTCACAAAACCGCGCACACACACACACAATGTGCGTCACAAAAACAAAATAAGATTCATGCAGTCAGCCCTCATGTCATCACCTGTTCATCAACAACAGCTCATTCTGTCCGATCCCTCTGCACTTGCTCTGCCTCAGTTATTAACCGAGAGGGAGGGAGTCTCCTGATACTGTGAGAGAACAGGCCCCAGCGAGCTGCAGTTTCAGGGTCGGCTCCCAGCACAAGGTGGAGAATTTCTCCTTTCATGCAACAGTTTGGCAGATAACACTGGGAGGAGCCTCTGGAGAATTCAGCTTGTTCCAGCTGAAGGCCGAGCGTGGTGAGGGTATTGCAGCAGCATGACTGACCTGAAAAACACTCCCCCCATTCGATGTCAGTGTGTGTGTGTCTGTGTTTGAATGGGTTTCAGTGTAATACCATCGGTTCCTGTTTGTAATGAGAGGAGTCTTGATAGACGTGAGCAGCTGGGAATGAAGGCACAGTGAGAGCGTGATGGAGAAGAAGTTGAGAAACTGCCCAAACCATGATGTGAAGAGACAGTGCATGTGTGTGTCAGTATATCTGTACTTGCAAGGACCTGCTCTTTCCCTGCTACATGAACTTGTAAACGTAGGGTTTAGTTTAAACTTACTTAAAGTCAATTAAAGCTGTAGTTCTTGTTGTATCCAATGTGTCACACACACAGTAGAGGACATACAAAGCCCAACAGTCCCCTCAACAAACAATAAGTAAACTCACTGGACACAAATTTCTGTTATGAGCCGAGCCGTCTCCTTAACATGTCGGATTTTGTTAATATAGATCCATGAATCACCCACTGGGAAATCAGTGAAACTGTAGCAAAAATTGCTTTGTTGCACAATGCTAAAAAAACTAAACAACTAATTCCCACATGTGCACCACAATTTTATGATTCCTTCCCTGACCCACCCTAGCATCAAGTTTTGTGGTGATCAGTCTTGTACTTTTTGTGTAGTCCTGCTAACAATCAGACAAACAAACCCATTAAAACATAATATCCTTGGCTGAGGTGACCATCACTCGACCCAGTTGTTCCCCTCAGCTCCCTTATTTGGATGAGTGGGGGGTGGAGCCTGACTTAGAGCTACACGCCCGCCTGCATCCATTGGACGACACTATTCATACAATGCTTTATCGTCTATTTTACTGTCAATGGGACCATGATTTACAAAATGAACATCATGCTGTGTTGAAGAAGACTTGAAACATAAAGTCAGTTTCATAGAAATCGGCTGGGAAGTTTTCGCTTAATCCTAATAAACAAACAAACAAACAAACGCAGATAAAAGCATAACCTACTTAGCAGAGGTAGGAATGTTAATCATGTTACTAATGTCAATAATGACTTAGTTTTTCATTCTACAACACAAAGACACAAAGTGTTTCTTGAACCTCCTAAAAATTTCGGACAGAGTTTCACTGCAGTGAGTTTTCCCGATTGCTAAATAATGATGTCTCCAAAAAGCAGGATTGTAAGACAGAGTTTTTGAGTGAGATGAATGAATACAGAATTTCCTCCAAGGATACGTGCCTGCCATGTTTCTGAAAGATTACTGCTCACTTAGGTTTTCTACACTAATCCATCAAACTACACTTAAAATACTGCCTGGATCAGCGGCTGTTGCAGGAAAAAACTTGGAGCCGTTTTGGTTTGACTGCAGGTCAGTGATTGATCAAAAACAGTTTTCGTGCTGATCTTGGACCTGAGCAGCTGTCCACAGAGACACAGATACACACACACACACACACACACACACACACACACACACACACACACACACACACACACACACACACACACACACACACACACACACACATGCTTGGCTTTGCTATGGTTGGAAAGACAGTTTCATCTGTTGGTAGTTTAACAAGTTTTAAAGTCAACAATATCATAATTTTATAAGTCCTCCGTCTTCATTAAAAGTCACAAAGCAAAGTTGAGGTTTATTTCACTTTTAACAGACATTGGTCAAACTGGGCTGACTCCATTGTTGCAAAATAGTTTCTATATGAGAAACCATTCTACTGGTCACTTGATTCATAATGTTAATAAACATTTTCCTGGTTTTGGTGTGGGTCCACTTCAAGGGGTGGATCCAGGATTATTATTTGTTTCACTTTTAACACTCTAAGACAGAGTGTTTCTCAATAGTTAATTCCATGATTTCTCAAAGAATTTATTTAAATAAAATCAGACATGTTTTGGGGATGGGTATTTATAAGTTAAATTGCAATTTGATGCAGGTCCAAAGACAAATCTGGATCTAGTGAATTTAAATGTGGTTTCATAAACGATTTGTTGGGCCTCGGCCGAGGTATGGGTTCCACTGAGTGACAATCTAATTCCTATTATTTTTCACCTTGTAAAGAGGAAACGCTTCACAGGTATCACACACAATAGACGGAAGAAATTCATACAAGGCCCAGACAGGAAAAAACAAAAATCACACGAGATCATAAAAGTGTCTGGATGGGGTGATACTGTATGAGCGAGCAGAATATTCCCAGTGTCACAACCACACGGAAAACCCCTTTGTCAGAGTGACTCAGAGGTCTCCCTCCTGCTGGGAACACACCCTTTCCCACACGGAAGCTCTAATTAACCTGGAGCGCTCCACACTTCCTGCTGGTCAGTCATTGTGCCCCAATTTGCTGGTTACCGTGGCAACAGTTGTTTTCTGGGAGCATGGGTGTTTGGGTTTCAGGGAGAGGTCAGATGACAGTAACAGATCACGCAACGGTCGGCCACAAGGATCAGAGCAAATACTGGACCAAGTTTTTCTCTTAGCTGTTAAATATCACTTGTTTTAGCTCATTCAAACATTTTGTAAGTATTTCAAAGAAATTCAGTATTTCACCTGTTAAAACCCCAAAACAGGTGCCAGGTCTCAACATTCCCATTTGAAACGATCTGCATTTCTGGAAATATCAGTCCCCTAAACATTTTGTATCTTTTTCATCAAGTTACAGGAATTTAGAAAAATGCCTCGTCTTGATCATCTTCTAAGACAGAAAGAAAGAATTCCTGGATTTGCCCCCTGATCCAGATCCACACCAAAATGATATGGGATCTCCCCTAAGCCAAACCACATCCCTCCACCTAGTTCGTGGAAATCAATTATGTAGTTTTTGTGTGATCTTGCTGACAAACCAACAAACCAGTAAACAAATGGACAGGATGAAAACATCACTTCCTCGCCGGAGGTAAAACGGTTAAACTCCTGCACATGAAGGTGAGAAGAAATATAAAGAGCGAAAACAGATGATGTTCCATCATGTAGTGCATGATAACAACAGGAAACCCTCTGCTGGTACAGTTATTGTACCATAGATGATGTGGGTTCTCTGAGTCATACAGATATTTTCAGTGTGACCAGGATGTCGTTTCCGTGCAGCCCTGAACTGTATCAGCAGATGTTCGTGTAAAAAAACAAAGCTGCAGCCTGGTATAATTATCAGATTTAGTTTCTCTACCGTCTTCAAACTTTTCACTTGTGCAGATGAGACTCTGTGACGTTTCCATCCTGCCTAGCACCTGCCGAGTTCATTGTGCTGGTAACTGTGAGAACTTCCATTATGACCACGAGACATCGCTCAGATATTCCAAGGACAACTCCTGGAAGCATTTCAGTACTTAAACATAATTATGTTGGGGGGGATTGTTCAAACAATGTCGACTGTCAGCTGTCTAATGGATCCCTGAAATGTGAGAGTCTGAGCTGATTCTTGGATGAGACTGAGACCAACTCTGAATGTTGGTCTCAGAGTTGGGAGTAATTTGGCACTTGAGTGAAAATAAAAACAAGCATAATCAGTTGAATTTCTTGATTATTTCTGTGACTTACAAAACTGCTGATGCACTTAATCATGAAGGCTTCATCAGATCATAGCTGTCAACAGTGATCTTCCGTTCTGTTACCTTTTTTAGCAGCGTTTCCACCGCATGAACTTTCTTCATTTATTAAGATTTTATTGATATTGAAGGTATCTTCTTTCCAAATTCAACAGTACTCTTCCTTGGGCCCTATTTTAATACACAAGCCAAGTGGGATGTCTATAAGATGAATAGTTGTTGAGAGTCAAATACAGATAGAATTCTGGAATTAGTAGATAGATTCCACCAAAGTACTGCTACACGGAGCTACTAGCATGACTGTTGGATCTACATTTATTATTTTTATCACTGGAGTTCTGCCTTTTCCCTGATGTTGATTTGGGGGGGACACACATAATGCCAGGCTGTGTTTTTCAGGGAGGCAACCAGGCTGAGATTCAGCGTGGGGGAGGCTTTTGTTCCTCCTCATGGAGAATATTTGTACAAATATGAATTTATAAAAACTCACACATGAGGGGGAAATCCAAATGGCTCATCCATTTAGGAGGAGGCAGGAGCTGAGCAGATCAAACTGCTCAAAGACCATGAAGTGACTCACATGTCCCAGATCCTGACCCCCGGTCATTAACAACCGCCTACACCTCCCACAGACACACACAGAGACGTCCCCTGTGGTGCAGCGGAGATAATTAGTGTCTTAACCAGTGAAATGGAGAATATTTCATCATCCAGAGTTTGTAAGGGGCACAATTGTGGTCTTGCTGGGGTTTGTGTTGTGGTCAGAACCGATCTTACTGGTATGCTGACAGCCTCAATGTTGAAGACTTGTGTGGTGTGGTGGGACCACCTCTGCCCGGCTGGAAGAGTTTAACCTCTGATCTCCAAGCTGCGATATCATCAGAAATACAGAGTGATGAACACGAAAGTTACATATTAGAAGTATTGGAGCAAAACAGGAAAGCCCCAGCTGAACAAACACTCACTGTGCTGGTGGTGTTTTGGGTTATCTGAGTCACAGAGCTGAGACGAACATGCACTGTCCCTGCAGCTCTGGAAAGATTAATGCATTCATTGATAATCTCTCCTGTGCAGCACATAATCATCGTTCTCCTCCTGACATCGCACCACATACTGAACCACTTGTTTCTCCCCGAAAGATCCACAGACACACACTTGAATTACTGCAAGACTCAGATATTATCTCAAGATGTGCATTCACTGTGAGAATTGAGTCTCCCCCGATCGCACATAACTGATCTCGAGGATGAATAAGTTCTGCTCTGAGAAGGAGGATGAGATAATGCCTGGAGAACAGCCCTGAAAAGCCTTTGTAAAGACCCAGGGGACTTACGGATGGATTGGATTCACAGGGATTCCTGATATCTGGGCTCTATCTGTGGCTGACAGACTGTCACTTTGCTCAGCGTGTGGTGGTTCCCTCGGGGATGGGTGGATGCTCACAGTTAGTCAGCTTGGATCGAGCTGTAGGAACGAGCACAAGTGCATAAGGTGTTTGAGTCGGAGCGTCCTTTGTCAAGCCAAACAGCTGGATCATAAAAAGCATGTTGGTGGTGTTCTAGGACAATCCCTGTGCACAGCATGGTGATAAACGAGACGTGGGTTTGACTAGACTGTTTGGTATCAAGTGTGTTGCTGTTATATCAGACAGTCTGACTGTGATCAGTGGAAGAGACACAGCTTGAACTGTGATTTATTTACAGCAGTGAGATGAAACATTCGATATGTGTGTGAAATATGAAGCTGGGGTTGGTTTAGCTTAGATTGAAGACAGGACAGTGAAAGTGTCTTCTATCAAGTTTTTATTTTACTTCTACTCAGATCCAATCAGATCATTCAAAATAGAACAGCTTCGACTTTATACATATTTAAGAGTTGTGGTTTTCACCTCTGTGTTTGTTGAATCGTTTTTTTGTGAGCAAGATTACACAAAAACAGAATTTACACTAAACTTGGTGCAGTGATGCAGTATGGGTGAGTGAACAACTTCGGTGTGAATCCAGATCAGAATATTTGTATAGCCAATATTCACAAATCACAATTTGAAAGGAGCTTAAATCTCATATCAGCTTCCTCATGTCAGACTATGTCGGTTTTAAATCACATCCAACACCGTGTTGTCCAATAAAACATTAAGCAACCCGAACATATTTCAAATTTAAAAAATATAATTTAGGCCAAAGAGAAATATAATGAAAAGCCAGCTTTCGCATAAGTTGCACAATTTGTATTTGAATAACCTAACTTGCCATTGTGCGCCTCAAAAGACTTTTGAGGCTGACACAAGCAATGGTTCACGACCCCTTTATACAAACTGTGATCACGAGCCGGTCAGTGCTGTCCATGAGAAATATACAAAAGAAACATGAACAAAAGAATGGAAAATTGGAATAATCTCGGGAGAGGCCATTTAAAGGGGGTTCCAGGAAGGAAGGGGGGAAAACAATCTGTGGTATCATATCACAAGTCTATTTGAAATAAACTGCACCCATGACCAGCATTCAGCATCCATTACTGAAGGGTAATTGCCACAGAACTGTGGTACAATGAAAGACTCATTGTTTTGATTAAATCAGGCTTTGATTACATGCGTCGGCCTGTAGAATGAAAACGGACTTCAGAGGAGAAGCAGGGTTCAAACAATCCCCAACTTCTAAATGAACCAAATTTGTTAGGACATCAAATTGTAACCCCCCCCAAAAGTGACTTAAATAAAGCCTCAAGCTCCTGGTGGATGTCATAAATGTTTTGCCATATCTTTCACGAGGGTGTGAGTCATTTTCCGATGAGCCAGAGTATCACATGCAGGACGTTCAGCCCGGTCCTGTAGGCGGATTCTGTTGAGAACAGCTCAGTCATCAGAAGCAGAGAGAAGGAGCAGCTGTGACCGTTGGTTCACATTATGACTCCATGTCTCCTCTTCTTCTGCATCTTCTAACGGAAATCTCTATCAACTGAATGTTATGCTGAAGTAAAACCAGACGTTTGTATTCTCTTATTTAGATTTTTTCAGCCCATCGAGCAAAGGACATGTGTGTTACAAACAGTGACATGAAAGATTACTAATGCACATTTAGTTGAACCCTGAAATTGGCAAATTGTCATTTAATTTGTGAAGCAGATCAACACTGGACCACAGACTTTAGAGTGAGGCAACTACATGATGATGCATTTTGAGTAAACTTAGTCGTCTATGGGCCAGTAGATCAGTGGATATGCAACCGACCACTAGGCCTGAGTGAAGCCACCATTATGAAATTAACATAATTTTTCATGGGGTAGTTTAAGAATGTGACTAAATAAATATAAGTCTCCAAATATTACAAACGTTACTGAATAAATAACTTCACTGCAAGTTATCAGCATGATTAACTTACATAAGGTTCAGCCATTAGAATCTGCTCACTGTGGTCGACTCAAGAGGCAGAGTGAGGTGGGCTTGGTTGGTCAGGAGGCCAGGTATGGAACAGGTGATCATTTTTAACAAGTCAAACACAGACACAAGCTTGAGTTTGCTGGACCTCCCCCTGGTGGCTGGCTGCAGTATAAATCTTAAGCACTGTCCCCTCAATGTTAGCAGATGGGACACAAATATTTGTTTCCCCAAAGATTGTTTCTAAAATTTGTGTTTCTTCTTTTTACACTGATTCACACCCAGTCAGTATTCTGTGCAGTCTCTGGTCCCAAATGATATTAAAATCACAAGATGGCAGCATCCGGATATTTTGGCTTAATTTTTGTGCAGGTGGAAGATTTGGAGATTGGTCGCCCGCTGTTGAGGCAACAGACTGAAACTAATTTATGTATTGTTACTTAAGATCTTGGGTAGTTTGGATATTCACAAAATAATACACAAGTCTGCTGCAGGATAGAGTAAAGTAAATACTCCAAACAGTAAACATCATCACCAAACAACTCCTGGAATGTACCGAGCATCAACAGTGGACATTTCCTCCCACAGCAGCTGAGGCAGACAGTGTTGACCATTTCCTTTTTACATTAAAAATGATCCAATGCGCTTGCCAACAAGTGTATTATCTTCCTTTCGCCTTTTCATCAAGATTTAAACTTGGCCTGAGTTTTCATTCAAGATTTCACAGCAAATAGCTTCTGGAAAGACGCCTGTGGTTGTCTGGCTTTGCCAAACAGCTGTTTCGTGGCCACTTGGGACGAGCGAGAGAAGAAATGCGGGACGGGAGAAAGATGATTCCAGCGAGAGGCACAGAAACAGGGGAGAAACAAAGATGGAACAGAGCAGACTGACAGAGGGACATAAAGAGAGAGGATTCAAACATGCGTGGCCGTCCACACTTGCTCGATTGTGTCTGTGGCCAGAAGCGAGAGGAGGAGAGTGGGAGGAATAAAACAATTAACATGAACAGTACTCTGGGGAATGTGGGTTTCCTTGACAACAGAGGGCAAAGCCAAACAAACGGACTCTTTCATAACAATTCAAGACAAACAGAAAGGTCTCCTTTGGTAAAAAAAAAGAAAAAAGGGGGCATTCCTTCCTGTTGTCCTAGAGAAGAAATACAAACAAACACAGTGTAATTTTTTCCCTCAAAATTCTTCTTTTAGAATTAGAATTAGAAAGCTTTATTATCATTGGACAAAATACATAACCAGTGTATGTATCATAATGGGCACTGTAAAAATATTGCACGAGTATAACCAGTGGATTGCACATTAAGATAAATAGTCAATGTGTTTTATATTCAGTTCTTCTTCTGCACCCCCTATTTCAAGTGCAATCATCAACTTGCACAGATTGATTATCAAACAGCAAAAACTGCTCTGACGAGAACTGCATCGACAGAGTGAAGTGAGAAACCCAGATAAGTTTGGGTTCATGTGAAAACCAGCAGAGACCGGCGTTACCGGGACGAGAGGAGGGCGACACCCTGGCAGAGCGTCCTGACCCAGATAGCGTTTCCAGAAAGTGAGAGAGAGAGAGGTATGTGTGTGTGCATGTGCGTGTGAACTGTCATTTTGGGTTTTTGGGGATGGGTGGGGTTTCGGGTAATTCAGAGCAGTGTTTGATGAGCCAGCAGGTCCACCCTGACTCCTGGCAAAGGTGCTGATCTATAATCAGTTGCAGTTGAGATGCTGAATATCTGAGAATCTTATTTGCTTCCACACTGAGAGATGATTGGATGAGACGATTGATTCCAGCCCTCAAGTCTGTACAGCAAAAAACATAAAGTTTGCACCCAGTTGTCAGTTAGCTTAGCTCAGCATAAAGACCTGAAAAATAGACTGTATATAAAAATGGATGACATGTCTCCACTTCATCCCAGTATCCAGAGTTGGCCACAGCTGTCAAAAATGATGTTTCTCCACTCAAAGTTTCTTTATTGCCTCAAATAGCTTGTTAAAATCAAACTTACTGGAAAGATTAACACCTGAACATAAATCAGTGTGATAAAAACTGGAGGAAGCTGAATTTGTTACATACAGTGCAGCCAGAATCCAGGGAAGAGGTGGACGGGCAGCAGCCTGGCTCATAAAGGAAAAATGATTTGCTAGAAACACCTCTGAAGCTCACTTATCCACATGTAATAATTAGTTTGTTTTGTCGAAACAGGAACATACGCATGAACGAAACAATTCTAGCAGTGAGTTAAGTGCATACCCCCATCGAAGCCCAGCAGACCCCTTATGAAACCACAATTAAATTTATAAATCCATATTTTTATTGATCTGCACCATTTGCATGCCTCATGGATATCGGCCCCTTAAACACACTAATATTTTAAAAACAGATGAAAAACACCGACCACACTCATAGATACAGACACATGCACCTCTCCTCCTCCTCTCTGGGGTCTTTAATCCCACCTCTCCATCCTCCACTCTGCCCACTTTCTTCCTGTACGTCTGTGCCACCAACCTGAGACAAGACTGTACCGTTTCTACACCAACACCATCGACACCAGTGAACATCCGAGAGGAAATGGACATTGAGATGGGGACTTTCTATAAGTGCCTGTGTGTCCACCTGCACATAAACCTGGACTGGCCGTGCTCCTGCACTTTATAAGGCCCTGATCAGACTGTGTAAAGGCTTTTTGGACTACAGGGGGCGCTCCTGCAGACCTTTAATGGCTTCAGCCACCATGATTGCAGTGATTTACTGGTGCAACAGCATTTCTACCTCTGACAGGTGAAGAGAGGCAAAACGAAAAGGATTGAAATGAGACACAAAACAGGATTGCGTCTCGATTGTGCGTGTCATCCTTGCGCAGGGGCCATGCTAACCTTCTCTGTATCAATCCAGCATTATTATGTGTGAAACCGAAGTTACACAAAAATTGAAAGTACCCCCACATGTTCATATAGTGATGTGAGTCAGACACAGTTTTAATTCATGGTATTGTTTTCTTATGAGGACGGGACGTGGTGCACTGACTCTGTGGCTTCACGTTGAGCTCGGACAGAATCATTATGAGTCCGTTTATCATCTTAATTCTTTTATCAAACCTCCGTGTTGCTCACAGGCTCACGGGGCTGATGGGAAGTTCGTGTAAAGCCGCCTGATTGGTTCGCTGCAGGCGAGAGAGCAAAAGATCCGCCCACAAACGTACTGCAAGATCAAAGCTCCGCAAGCGTCACCTAGCCGGCAAGGCTGTGATTGGTCAGCTAACTACATCATTTCCGGAGTCGCATTTCCGGTTCATGCTGACAGAGAATCCTGCAGGTGCTGCACAGACCGGAAGTGTTTTACATCACAAAGCTCACCTGTCAACCAACTGCCTGCAGCGAACTGCTCGGTCATGAATGAGGATAAGGAAGTGAAGTATTCGCCTCTGATTGGTCAAAGTTTCCTATGCACGCTCTGATTGGACGACACTTTTACTCTTCGAATGAATACTCACCTTAAACTAACTACACAGATTTCAGCAGCTGTATCGGAGCAGGTCAACAACTATACACATGTATATTTAGAGTATTTAACTTGGACAACTTCCGGCCCGCTAACCATAAGGACGGTGGTTCGATTCCCGCCTCCCTCATTCGCACTGGGATGTTCTATAAAGAGATTTGAGTGGTCGTGAGAACTATCTCTATCTCTATATTAATGCAGACCATTAATTTTTAAATGAAGCAGTGTTGTGTCTTTGGAATTAATATTACATGATGAATATAATATTATAATAATATCGTATTTGTAATTTTTATAATAATTAGTTTCATGAATGGTGTGTGATTGTGTCCCTTCCCTCAGCTAATACAACTTCATGATTTATTAAACAACCCTCAACTTACTATTGTTTATATCAGAATTATAACACGATTTTATTCTTCAATTCAATGTTTGTAATCTTGAAGTGCAGCTTCTCAACATGTTCCTCTTTTATTTAACTTTCCTAGAAATGGAGCCAACGTTTTATTATCCTGCCTGACTCCCAAAGCACACATATTTCATAATAGATGTGTCAGGCCATTCAACTAGTTCCTCTCAACAAACACCGTTACAATGTAAATGTCATGTGTGTGTGTGTGTATGTGGGGGGGGGATTAATGGCTTTCTCCCAAGTGAACGTTCTTTGTGATTAATGCCAAGAGTCATGAGGGCGATCAACCAAGTGAATCAACAGCGTGAAAGTTTGTTTGGGCGGAACACTGATGTATGTGTGTGATGTAATTATTTAATGAGTATCTGACAGCATTTCTGGATGTGTATGTGTGGCAGAGAGAGAGAGAGAGAGAGAGAGAGAGAGAGAGAGAGAGAGAGAGAGAGAGAGAGAGAGAGAGAGAGAGAGAGAGAGAGAGAGAGAGAGAGAGAGAGAGAGAGAGAGAGAGAGAGAGAATCTGGTCCTGTTGCCCGATATAAAAAACGAATGTTACTCAGTGTTGGTGTGAAATCTCAATTTTATATATAAATATAATGTGCAGGGTTTGTTTTCCCTTTGTGAGACTTATAAATAATAGATAATAGAATTAATAGAATATATTTAAGTTGTACTTTGAATTCCTACATTACTTCCCTTATTATAAGTAACAGGACAATTATTTTGAAAGCCCAAGTTACGTTGAAACCTGGCTTCACTTCAAAGATTAGATGTAAAGGTGAATGATCACAAGAGAAATAGAAAAAACACCAGAAAAACTTCCCTGACGTGGCTCCTACTGTTCTACATGCTGAAGCAAAGAGTGTTACAACCCTATATGAAGTTTAAATACATGAAACAAATCTGTATTATATCTGAATGTGAATGGGTATGTGGGACAAGATTAATAAATAAATAAATGTAGAAATGCATAATAAATATAAGTGGGAACTGTTGGTTTTCTCCATAAATCTTAAGGTCTGGACCTTATTATGTTAGGATTAGAACTGAATTGAATAACTTTTATTTTAGTTCATACAATTTTTGCCATGGGTTTTGTGACCCTTGTTTGGATAAGTTCTATAAGAATAAAGAAAGAGTTACATAAATAAATACGTAAATTGCCTTATTCATTTCAAAAATTGATTTAATTATCATTTTCCCCCCACTTATGTCATTTTGTGTCCCTCACAGATGGGGAGGTGACGGAGTAAGTGATGGGATGTCATGTGACCGTGATGGGGTTTGGAAACCCTCCCGCTGCCTCCAGTCTTCTGCAGATGAAGGAGTGAACTCAGACAGGCAGGAGCCCTCCTCCTCCTCCTCCTCTTCATCATCCTCACCACCTTCCTCCTCCTCCTCCTGCAGCGCACAATGGTCCAGCTCCTCCGCTGCTGTCGAGCCGGCTGCTTCTCTTGGACGACTCCACTCCATGCCGGATTAAGTAAAGCCTTCAGTTCCTGAGAGAGAACAGCCGAGAAGACAACTGCTCTCTGTGTGGGTTTTTGCAGCAGGACTGGTTCACCAGTTCGATTCCCTCCGCTGCCCCTGACACGTCTGGTTGGAGGAGGGGGTTTACCCCTCAGTGTTCAGCCACCAGCTCACCTGCAGAAGAGGAACCATGCGCTCCCAGTCTGGGCTCCCACGGTGAGTCCACCTCTATGTCCATGTGTGTCTGTGCGTAAAAGTTAAAAACACTGAAAGGGAATTTTACTTGCACACTTAACATTTAATCAGTGGAGCAGCAAATAAAAAAACTCGTTGGTTGACTAGCTACTATATTAGTTTTTCTCCTTTAAAAGATATTCTGAATCTGGCCTTTATAATGGGTCTTGCCTAGTTACAGGAGACTTCACATCTCCAGGACACTTTTTCATTGTCCCAGTGAGTGGAACAGATATAGGACGGTGTCATGACTACAATATGTCATGATGCCTCTTAAAGCACTTTGACCTGCCTTGTTGTTGAAAGGTGTTAATAATAAACTTGTCTTTTTCTCAACTGTGCCAAATATACAAAACTTTGGTTATTCAGCCACTCTAGGGTTAAGGTCAAATCCCCACAGACACTCAAGGAATTTTCCATCATAAGATCTGATCTTTGCCCTGTCTGACGTATTTTCAGCATTAAAAATAGTGGGAGTTCCGACTTCCAAATTCCAGTGCTGATAATAAATATAAAAAAAACTTCCAGCTGAAATAGTTTTCCCTCATCTCCCATCGCTTGGGATTATAAACCCATGATGCTGCGTTTAGGAATGAGGATGTTTTTCATGCTGAGGGGCCCCAACGTCCGGTCTGAACTTGACCCCTTGGGATCCGTGGAAATGTTGGGTTTGATGCGCTTCATGTTTTTTGTACAGTAGTTCACCTGATCTATCCTCTCCCATCCACAGGTTTTCCTCCTTCCTATTTCTACTCTTCCTTCCCCCCATTTTCTCCTCCCGCCCCCAGTGGATCCTCCAGCGTGTCCCCGTGGTCCTCCCACAGACCTCGGAGCCTCGGCCTGCCCCTCACTTCCTGTCCCCGGCCCGTCTGGAGGTCAGCTCCCCCTGTGACCCAGAGTGCCACAAGCGGGCCGCCCAGCCGAGCTACTGGGACCTGCGACGACTTCTGGCCTACGAGACACTTCACTCGAATGGTCATCTGACTGAGACCGCCATTGGGATTTATGGCTACCAACCCAACTCAACCAGCAGCACAGCCTATTCCTCCAAGTTGTCAAGGAAGGCCGAGCAGTCACACGTCAGGAGAAAGCGTCAGATCTTCGGCCATGATGGACGTTTTAGCATCGCTGGACAGAACTTCCTGCTAAAATATCCATTCTCAGTGGCAGTCAAGCTGTCCACTGGGTGTTCTGGGACACTGGTGGGGGACCGTCATGTTCTCACAGCTGCTCATTGTGTTCACGATGGTAAGAACTATGTGAAAGGAGCCCAGAAACTCCGGGTTGGATTTTTAAAACCCAAGCAACGAGACGCACAGTCTTCTTCCCTTTCCCTTCCCTCCAACTTCACCAACCGGGTCGAGGGTGGCAGCGCTCCTTACAACCCACCAACCAACGAGAAGATGAAGTTCCAGTGGATCAGAGCCAAGCGCACCCATGTCCCCAAAGGATGGATTAAAGGGAACGCCAACGACATCGGGATGGACTACGACTATGCTCTGCTTGAACTCAAGAAACCCCACAAACGCCGCCACATGAAGTTGGGAGTCAGCCCGCCCGCTCAGAGGCTGCCGGGCAAGCGCGTCCACTTCGCAGGATTCGACAACGACCGTCCAGGCCAGCTGGTGTATCGGTTCTGTCGGGCTGGCGAGGAGACCTCCGACCTGCTGTACCAGCACTGCGATGCTCAACCGGGGGCCAGCGGCTCAGGGGTCTACGCCCGGATGTGGGATGGGAGGCGTCGGCGTTGGGAGCGGAAGGTGATAGGTGTGTTTTCCGGTCATCAATGGGTGGAGCGACAAGGGGCATCTCATGAATTCAATGTAGCGGTGAGAATCACGCCTCTCAAATATGCTCAGATTTGCTACTGGATTAAAGGGAACTTTGTGGACTGCCGGGAGGGCTAAGGAAGTGGACGCAGGTATAGCTTCATTACAACAGGCCCACTACATTCCTCATGACCTTTTCTGGAATATGGGGGCCACAAGAATCCAGACTTTTCACCCCACTACTTGTAGCACTGACATAACATTAACATGAAAATCTAAATTTCTTTTGTTGCTCAAATTCTCAGAAGCCAACATCGTAAAGACAGACCCAGTGACAACACTAACACTAAGTGTTCATTTAATTTCTGCTTAGAGTCCTAAAACATGATAGTGTTAGTTATACTTTTGTTAAGTGGAAAAACATTTAGGTTCAGGTGGTTGTGCAGAACTGTGGCATGTTGTTTCTGTACCCTGGAACATTTATCTGGACAACAGCTCCGCAGTTCTGGAACATGGACTGATGTAGAAAGATGTTTTTGGAATAAAACCTAAGCAGCGCGGCAGTTGGACTTTTCATCATATCATCTTTCTTGAGCTAATACTAAAGATTGCACTGTTCAAACCTTTTTCTACTGAGTATGATTTTTTTGTGTCAGCTACCAAAGGTGCCAACTCTCCAAACTATCATGTATCACCTCTCAGTGGACACACTACTTATCTACAGTTTTCTCTGTCAGCAAAGTTAACCATTGAAGAAAGTTTTGGATGTTCAACGACTGCAGATGACTCACACCAAGGCTGCAGAGCACATTTTGTTAAATGTTATACGTTAATGCTTAGCTCCCCCTGGTGGCAAAGGTAAAACACTGCAGGTGTCCGTTATGCAGACTAAGCCTGGGCCTGAATAAGCACTTTTTACTTCCTCCTCACACTTGTGACACTGCATCATTTTGTCCCTCAAACTGAAGGGTGTTGCAAATTAAATGAAATATATACTTTTTGAAATATACAACTGTGTCACACATTTCTTTCCGTCCTGCTCACACAAGACATTTCATGCACAGGAACACATTATTGGTTTAAACACCATTTGTATTTTTATTTCCAATGTTTTCAGAAATGCTTGGTGGAAACAGAACACTGTAAAAATGCCGAACTATGAGGACCAGCTCCTGTGACTTCTCCAGCACTTTCAACCCAGAGTATGAACCCTGGAACATGGCACTGACAAGACAAACTCTGTAACTCAGTTTGAACATTTTTTATAGCAAAGGGAACACAGATCGAAACCGTCGGCGACAATTTTACATTTATCTCCTAACATCCTGAAGGCCAGAGGACCATCGAGTACAATTCTCGCCACCGTGGGTCCGGTGGTGGTGAATTAATTATCTTTTGAAAGCTCACTTCAGCTGTGATCTAATGGGATTCACCAAACTTAGCAGACAGTTTGTGTTATTTGGGCAAAAAACATTCAAGTAAGATGTGAAAAAGAAGCATAATTTTAAACAAACCTCAAAATGTCTAATATCTGTAATGGGATAAGGGCAAGTTTAGGATAACATAAAACTATACCCATACAAAACTGATATTTCGATGACAGTGCTCACCAATGACAAAGAAAGTGAACCGCACCATTTAGCTGCAAAATCGGGAACATTCAAGTGGAAAATTACACAAAACCGAGTAGAAGCACCAACAGGCCGGTGAAGGGACCGAGTTGCAGACGAAGCAGAACAGGCACGTGCATGACATTTGGGTTCAATCCTAAATTCTTCACACTTCTTTTTCTGTGATCCAGACGGACACGCTGGTTAATCTCCAAAGTAGCTTCCTCCACCTCATTGACACTCAACCTGAAACTCAGCCGAAGCAGCCAATGTGAAATCCACAGCTGCAACAGTAAAATATTGATTCTCAGATTTCCCACTCGGACTTTGCACGCTGACGAAAAGGCCTCAGGTCAATTTGTATTGATTTCTTTCTGAATAATGGGAAGCTAATGGGCCCTGGGACTAACAATACTGCCTGGAGATTAGAGCAGGTGAAGGAGTGGAGGAGAGTGCGACCTCAGAGAGAGGCAAAAAAATGCAAGGCAACCTGTTTGTAACACCGCTGCGGTAACCGAGAATACATGAACTGGTAATGAGGTGAACTACATAGTCCCTTCCCTCCAATCATCCACAAACTATGATTTTAAATTCATCCTCCTCCAGAAACATCACCGTTAAACATCCACTGCTGTCGACATATTCGCTGTGGGGAAAAAGACTGAACCAACAGAAACATTTATTAACCACAATCATTCTGTTAACTGCATCCAGTTGGCAAAGGGATGAACCTGATGTCACATGATCCTCACCCACACTAACGTTGAATAACTCAGGCACCAAAATTCAAGAAAACAGATTGTCTGGATGGCTTTTAAGAGCACAAATGTGTCAGATGCTAGACCGTAGCAAAAAAAAAAAGACTTCAGCATGTCAAGGTGTGGAGAGGCAGAGTGAAGGTTTGCAAAGCTTGGTGCTGCTCCTGCCCCCCCACACAGCCAATGAGGTGAAACTAGCAGATACTGATAAAAAGGCCCCCCAAAAAAAAGTTGAATGAGGACGAGTTTACCTTAGGTGTGATTTACATACTGACTGATCTGAAGTCAGTCAATGTTTTATCTGACTTCCACACCGAGGCCCTGCTCGTAGATTAGTCCGACAAAGTTGGAAAATTCACTTATTCTCTTTCTGGCAGGAAATCCCGTGAGAAAATCAATAGCTCATGTCTGAAGGACAGGGCGAGCTTAGCTCATGTCCCCAGCAGATAACATCCTACAACACAACTGAACATTGTTATTATACATTTGCTTTTGTTGAAGTTAAACAAAGGAGATATTCAATGTTATGAGCTGCCCGAAGGAAGAGGTTAGAACCACTGGACAGAGCAGAGCTGTCTCTCCCTTCTCTCTTCATGCTTAGCTAGAACCAGCTTCATATTTCCTGGACAGACATGAGTCGCATTAATCTTCTCATTCCTCGCCTGATCGCAAAGAAGCTTATTTTCCACATTGCCAAAATATTCCTTAAAAAGCATTGCCTAAAGGATCAGCATTGATTTCTGCAGCAGTGCTGAAATGATCAGATCATCCTGCTTCCATAGACGGCAACTGGTTCCAGATTTAAGATGTAGGAGCCTCAAAGTCGGAGGAGAATTTAGGCCAATCAGGATTCAGGTTCTCAGGCACGACTCCTTCCACTGCTCTGAATCACTCATCTGGTTCGACTGACTGTCAGAGACCATGTTGTCTCTTTCATTGGCCACCTGCACTTAAAATATCTTTGGTGAAAGTCACCTCCTGGCATTCCCCGACTTCCCTGTCACCTAACACCACATGCTAATGTTGTCAGTGTGGTAATGCCCGGCGTAACTCGAAATAGTATACAAAATAAAAATATTCTTTTAAATAGGTATATATAAACATTGCATTAAAAATAGAACCGTATCAAAACACAATTATGAGTTCACAGTCTGTCCCTTAACCTCCAAGCGTGAGTGCTATAACAACCCTCCAGTCTTCCGCTGTACCAGACCTCCTCCAGTCTTTCTCCTCCAAATCCAGAGAACGGAGGTGAGGTCTCATTCTGCGGAGCCTTTACGGGGATTTGAGCCCCAAAGCGTTGGAGGACAGAGGGAAGGAGTAGGCTTTGCCCAGCACGATGCGGTCTCGGAGCAGTTTAAAAAGGACATAGTAGTTGCAGAAGAGAATAAGGCCCAGAGACAACGTGTGGTTCCAGCGCTCAGAGCGCAGCAGAGAGTATAACTGATACAAAACCACAGTCGACTCGATCCAGATCAGCAGGTTGAGGATCCGCAATGGCTTGTGAAACAGAAACTGAAAAACCAACGACAGGAAAAGAAGATCAGCAAAAGATATACAAAGCAGACAGGAGGTCATAGATGAACAGATTAAATCTAGTTTAACTTTCACATGTAGAACGCAGCAGGAGATTGTGCCGGTCAGACATGTTCACTATGAGTAAATGTACAGAACATTCAGGTGGGGGTGGCACAGCGTGAAGGAGGCACAACATGACGTTTAAATTCCACTGTAGAAAGCAGTTTTTTCTTAACAGCACGTCTACACTGGCGTCGGCCCTTATCTATGTTTGTGAAGATTTTTGTTATCTTTTGGTCTTTTTCACTTTAGCGTCCGTTTTGTGTTAGAAACGTCATCAAGGCACCTACTCACTTATTGTGAATTTTCCACACATTTCCTGTTGTATTCTCATTTGGGCTCACTCAAGCATTTTCAACACATTTTACAAGGGGGCTGGCAGGAACACATCCAAAAAGGTCAGGGGCACCTGACTGGGACATTTGTGTTATCACATTCAGCCCCTACGGAAAATATCAGTCAACTGTCCGGAGTGCAGTGCATGTGTGAAAGCAGCCGAGGATACAAAGTGCAGATACTCACATAAAACCTTGCATGGGAAACATCAGAGGGCAGAGCAACATTATAGGCTCCAATTGCCTTATACAGAGATCGACTGTGTCGTACCAACACCCCCTGAGGCCAAATAGTGCTTTCTGACCACCTGCAAAACATATCAACAACACCGTTACACACAAACCTTACAAGAGTCATTTTTAAACCCCAGCAAGTGTTATAAAAAGAAGTTGGCACAAAAGGGCCACTCACACATGCTGAGGTGCGTTGCTGTACGAGCCGTGCTCCAGTTTCTGCCAACGGCCCAGGTGGGCTGCCGACCGGTGAAGCAGGTCGCAGTAGCTGGGGGGCAGCAGCTGACTCATCAGCATCACAAACGCATTGATCCACACCATGATCAGGTGCTCACATGACCAACGCATGTCATAGTACTGGGTGCTCTGTGGAGATGAAGAAGCAGAGATGAACTCATCAATAATTTCCAGGGACTGAAGGAAGATTTGTAAAAGCTTGAGTGACAGATACCAACCTTGACGAAGCAGAGAGGCAGGAAGGCGACATAGTAGGCGCTGAACAGCGAGTTGAAGAGCACCTCCTTGATTCGCCGGTTGAAGTCGCTCTTCAGCTCCTCCACCTCGGTTCGAATCAACTCGGCTGTCTGCGGCTGCGTTGGTGGGCAGGTATGAGTGGGCATGTGGGGGGAGCTGGAAAACTGCTCTCGGAGGTTCTCTCGCAACAGGAAGAGGAAGTCACGTGGTCGAAAGAACGGGGCCTCTGCTAATTCGGTCGTCTGGTGATCGGCTGGGTAATCGCAGTCGGTCGGAACCGTTTGGCTTTTCCCTCCCTCCTGATGGAAACAGCAGAGCGGGACGTACACACCGAATCTGGCCGAAGAACAGAGCAGCGAGTTTTAGTTTTAAATACGACTAAACTAAACGATCAGACACATGAAGGATGGGTCTACATGTCTATTCAGACACACATTTACAAAAAGTAAACCAACCAGAAACACTACATGAATAATTTCTCAGTTTAAGAATATAGTATAAAGGGGATTTATTGAAAAGATGATTTCTGTTTTACTCACGGGTATCCCAGGAAGAGGAGGTTGAGCACTGAGTGGTTCTTGCAGAGGTTGACCAGCGTCCAGCAGAGCACCCAGCCGCACATGGTCAGCAGGCAGAGCCGAGCTGCGATAAGAACCACATAGCGCAGCAGCGACCCGCCGCTGCTCTGAGACACCTGGACCACATGACAGAATGAGTCACAGTTATCAGAGGGACCCCACAGGGGCTGCGTGTTTGTACTAACATGTTTGAGCTGATTGTATATACAAGTCTGTGGTTACCTCAGAAACTATCGTCCAAACAAGCCTCCTGGCCAACATGACTGTGATGAAGGTCGCCAGGTGATAGTCCATCAGATGAAAGTTCTACAGCAGCAGCACAGAAAGAAGGAAAAAGCTCATATCAGTTTTCAGCAAATACACATGACACAAAATTTTAGGTAAATATATATTTTTTTCTGTTCTTCGAGAACAAGAACACTTCAGCCAGACAATGAGACAAGCAGCTATGAATAAAAATATAAATATTATCAAAAAGCAGCAGGTAACAGGAGAAAACAAAAGAAATACGATAAAACTAAATGAGTAGTGACATAGTTTTATGAAGAAATTGAGTTACGAGTCCACTTTATCTGCTCTCAATTATTAAGGTTAACTAAAATTAACACCCTGTGATTGTATGCCTCCAACAACTAGTGCAGTGTCAGTTTACATTTATTTCTCCCTTTTCCTCTGGAATCGAATCAATACATCTTTGATTCCAAGGAACAACTGGTGAAAAACTTGTATAGATTCCCTAAACAGAAAACATGTTTTGTGTCCTTGACCTTCGATCGACCAAATCTAATCAGTTCATCTGTGAGTCTTCATGAACATTTGTGCCAAATCTAAAAGGATTCTCTCGTGCTCTTGAGATTCCGTGTTCATATAAATGGATGAACAACCTGAAGACATAATGCCTGCTGCCGCTGGTTGTGGCCAATGCGGAGGAATAAAAATGCCAGACATCATAATGTTGAGAGTTGATCCTTTTATGGAGAGACAATCTAATGTAATCTTACTTGAGAGTGTTAGGCCAAAGTATAACTGTAGATCATTTTGATGCAGGATATTATACAAACCATTTTTCGAAACTCATTTGAAATTTGTAGCATTGAGGTGATATTTACGGCCCGTCATGCCTCTGGTTTACATTTAAATATTGCGGCTAAAATAAGATGGGGAAGGACACGAGGCAATAAAGTTTCGAAGCTGTGGATACACATAAAAATGGGCTGCAGGAGTATTAAATACCAGCTGTCAATTTAAAGATCATCCATAAAAAGGTTTCTTATTTGAGGACAATATAAAGTAAGTACCTTAAACTTCCGTTATGTTATAAAATGTATAGGGACTAATCAGTGGATCCAGTGGCTGAACAAATGTTTAACATTTTCACACAAAAAAAACCTACCTCATAAAGTTTCCTGTCGCACAAAGAATTTCATTTCTACTGTTCTTAAGTTTAACGTTTATTTTGGAATTCAAGGGTGAGTTTTTCATTTTTAAAGATGATTTTGAGTTGCCACAGACAACAAGGCTGATGGTGTGTGTCTGCTAAAGTGTGTGTTAAGTGTGTGTGTGTGTGTGTGCGAGTCCTTACAAGTGAGGTCGAGGCAGCGGGGTGGCTGTATGGGTACCACCACACTGTCCTGTAGATGTTGATGTACTGGACAAACAAGGCCACCAGCAGATACAGAAAGAGCAGGAGCTCAAACAGCAGGCCGCTGTCCAACGGCAGCTCGGGGATCCGGGAGTGGCGGACCGGCTCTGGAGCGATGAGAGCCGAGAGGGGCGGGGCCGACAGACCCACCGAGTTATTGTTCCTAAAGAAAGACACAGGAAAACATCAAAATACTAAACAGTCAAAAAAGATGTGTGAGGGATACAAACATTTGTGTCACATCAAGCCTACGGCAAGTTGTGTGTTAAACATTTACACAATCAAAGGTCAGCTCAGGGAAGAAGCACAGAGAAACTACAAGGCTCAGCACTAATCCCTCAAAAAAAAAAGTTTGAAGAGGATATGTGCAATTCATCGACAGGAACTAAATCTGAAACTGTTTTGATAAACAAATGGTACTCGACCTCACTTTTAAATGATTAATTATAAATTCCATACGTTCCAGTTAATTCACTGTAAGAATTTAATGATTTTCTTTGTTTCACAGGAAAATCTTTCGACTGTCGTTGGTCAGAGAAGCACTGGGATGGTTTTGCTTTGGATTTTAGGAACCTGCATTGTTCTGACATGTCCTGCATGTGCTGATTCATCGAGAAAATAATCTCCAGATTAAATGATTCTGACTATGACTTCATTTGCTCAGAAACGTATCGCTATGCTGTCCTATGTGGAGTAAATGTGTATTGTTCAAATGAAATGAAACAATCCTGGTTTACTGCATTAACATGAACATTTGGAAAAATACATAAAGACATAAATCAGTTGAAGTGAAGTTGTTGTTACAGGTGAGCGTGTTCATACCTGTTCCTGTTGCCTGTACCATTGCCCAGGTTGCCTCCAACGAGAGTCTGCAGGGACGGCAGAGCAGAGCGACTCAGCTGCTGTCTGCTGGGGCCCCTGCGACCTCCTGGCATGGTCGCCAGTTACCGTGGCAACCGCGAACGCCACCCACCAACCAACAGCCGCTGGGACTCCTCCCCTTCCCCTCAAACAGCCACCATGTACAGACAGGCCACTGTGGAGGAAATGTTGACTTTTACTAGGTTGTTTGCAACTAAGGGACAACAACAAAGAGGCAGTACAGTCAAGGATGTTGAATAAGTGGGACATCTTTCTTATAATTCCCTCAAGTTTCCCTCAATGTCTCAAGAATCATTCATCTTGACGAAGTGCAGCCTCGACTTTGGGGCCATTTGGACACATAAGCTCAATATGACTACACCAGTACTTTGAATTAAGATTAGCTGACTTTGATTTAAGATTAGCTAAAAAACACTTCAGATAAGTTTGCAGTTTAATTATATTTTGTTGTCAGCATGAAAAACCTGTTGCACTTTGAAACATACAAGTGCTGCCACATTCATGCATTCATGTTGAGAGAAGCGCTTCCGTCTTTTCTTTATCAAACCTACTTGAGGTTAAAGACCCGACATGCTATCGAGAAATGAACCATGTCAGTTCCACATGTCTGCCCTCAGAAACTGTCAGGGTTTTCCCCCACCACCCAGGAACTGACATAGCAGGTGTACTGAGCCACAAATGATGAACCGCCTCGTGTTCAGATTATTTGATAGACGACAGCCCCAAGCTGTACAAACAGTCTCTGTGGATTTACAGTATTACCTGTGTGCAATTGCCTCAGCTCTTTTCCCCCTGAATGGAAAAGGTCTGTATTCAATATAGGGTTTTTGTCTTGATGACCACCTGAACTTTTACTATAAACACATTCATACAGTGCATCTGTGTGCAGCACTTTCTCTATTACACCTCACTCACACACTGTCAACACATCGTTCAGGGGCAATTTGAGGATCAATGTCTTGCTCAAGTGCAGACAGGCCGACTGGAATCGAACCGCCGACCTACGTCCTGAACCTCTGAATGTTTTTTGTAATTTTTAACAGTAGGTTCATTGGATCTTTTATACAATCATTTTAAAGCAGAGCTGTTTTTTCTAATAAGTTATATGGCCTACACATACATATGTTACATAATTTGCTGAGCTACATTGTTTCCGACAATGTTAACCAGAGAAATCTCTGAGGTTATTCAAGGTATCGGGACAATTCATTTCTGGGGAAGCAAGAGGATCAGTCTTCTCTTGTTATTTTGATTGAGTGCCCCCTATGGTTCGAAGCTACATATTATACATTTAAGGTAAATTTAGGGCAGCGAGATGAACCCAAATCTGATGATCATATTGATGGAGGGGGATCATCGCACTGTTGAACTGCCTTCATACGACCGACAGGAGTTTCTAGTGTTTATATTACGTCGCCAATAGGAATGTGAGAAAATATTACCTTTCTGTATAACGCCACACAGCCACAGACAAGAGCCTCTAATGATCATCCAGCTGAACCAACACCCCCTCGAAACCGAAACCAAAGAAAACCCAAAGGCTTCTTGGTGGCAACACTGCCGGCTACAGTCAAACCACATCTTCACTAGGCAAACAGAGCCGTCCCCGACACACATCTACCCGGAGTGTCAGACCTGTTCATATGCGGTCTGCCTGCTTAAGCTAACATTGGGAAACAATAACCTGGAGGTGTCCGCAGAGACAAAGACAAATGTGAAGTGTGGCTGTGTGTAATAACTGACGAGGAGTGTGCGTCGGCTCACTACATTTCCTAGAGAGGTTGGGATGAAAAGAAAGGATGCTCGTATTATCTTCCTTTAGGGTTATATAGGTTTTACATGTCAAAGTTCTGCTTAGCTAAAAAGTCCAAAGTAAAGTGAGAGTTTCACACAGAGGCTGAAAGAGGAGCTGCAGCAACGGACAGTTTGAGGAAAGTGAGAGACGTGCATATGAGCTTGTGTCTCCTTTAGTACTGAAACTGACAACCTGCATTCTCAGGGAAATACCTCAGCTTCTTCTCAACTCCCTGACTCAGAACACGGTGTGAATACCTGTATGATTTGTAAAGGCTAATAACACAGTGTTTTATGGCCCACACGTCGCAGCGGTTTCACATGCCACGGCAGGAAACGCATACGTGTAACTAATAAACATTTAAAACAGCTCCTCTCCAGTTTAGCTTTGTCTGTCAGCCAGCAAGAACAATAGCCACTGACAAAACTAAATGGAGTGCAGCCATCAATTATGTTGTTATTGATTACAGCCGGGCCTCTCCTGCTCTGACATGTCATCATCTGCTGTAACAAAGGCCAATTAGCTGCGTCACTCTCAGAAAGCGATGACACACTCACTGCCATTATACAGCTAATGTAACAGATGTGGATGGGACATAAATAATTGATTTCAAAGACAATGAGTTGCTTTTTTCATTATCTGTCAGCACCTCTAATTCACTTTCAAGCTTCTTTTCACTGTTAAATGACTCACGTTAACGCTTTAAAATAGTCAGTATGCATCTTATAATTACTGTCATGTGGAACTCATCAGTTTCATTATTTAGAGATTTAGTGAGGAGATGTTAACTCTTTGAAATCACAAACTTCTGAGCTCTTACGATCACATTGTCAAATGTCTTATTTTGGTCCAACCAACGTTTCAAAAGCTATAGATACTGAATCAAAAATGATATAAAAAGACCTGTCAAGGGTTTCAATGCAACCCTTACAGGATGTGCAGCATGGATAATGGATGGACAGATAAAAAAACTGAAAAAACTGCAAAAAGCTGTAATCAGATTTGGGTCTTCCCCTCCCCCCAGATACAACCGTGTTGCTTATCATCAACTGACAATGGATTCATAAATAAATCATTTTAAGACTGTTGCAAGTGAAAGGATATTAACTTTACAACCTGTGGCAATAATGCACATTCCCCTTTGGACTGCTGCTGCTGCTGCTACTGCTGCTGCTGCTGCTGCTACTGCTGCTCTTTGCACAACAGAGACATAGATATGTATATGTGTTTTATGTATATGAGTTAGCTTTAAGCGTCCTTATTGCTATGTTTAATCCCTGGTTTATGGAGAACTAGCAAAGTGATAGATTCAAACGATAATTGAATCTGTTGAATTATTAAGCATAGGATACTGTTATCGCAATGTCTGTTATTTTAGAGATGAGTTGGTTGAACTATATATAAAACTGTCTGTGACTGATCAGAGAATTCTCATGTTTTACTGTTTATTTATATTGTTATTATTTATAATATATGTTATGTTTTGCTGTGGAAATAACCTTGTACATTGATCAAAAAAATCCATCAGTATAATCTAATTT
>NC_083638.1:9068521-9131021 GCF_963576545.1 Limanda limanda | reverse complement strand
CTAATATAAACTCCTTCAGTGAATCAGTGTAATTATTTACAGGGAAAAGGCAAAGAGGAAGCAATGAAAACCTCCCGGAGACACAGTTCCCTCGTGACCTTTGAACTCAAATTTATCTCGTGGCTGTTTCACCTCCCGGCCGGGATTATTTCCACAGGATCCCAGCTCAACACATTGTCTGCATGCTGGGAACACCGGGAATTTGACGGACACTAAACTTGAACATGTGTTTGTTTTATGTGTCCCTCGTGAAACAAACCCAGTGAACTAGAAAATCTAAACGTTTTCACCCTCCCCGGGTGCAGGAAATAATTTGTCATCATTCAGGACGTGCTCTCTCTCTCTGTCTCTCTCTGTCTCTCTCTCTCTCTCTCTCTGTAGCGGGACGCGTTGAGGAACAAACTGGACGCACGTGTTGGAGCTTGTCTGTTCCTGGTGGCGACTGAACCCGCTCTCATCTGCACAACTCAACAAGGCTCTGCCAGTCACCAGCGTCAGTGTGAGCAGCAGAGATACTGACACTGGACAAAGTGTGAAAGCTTTAAAGTTGTGTGATTCCTGCTTTTTTGGAGCATTAAAGTCTCATTTTTAGATCTGTGAGTCTGCATGGTGAGCAACATGTAAAAGATGATGAAGGTGCAGACCACAACCTGATGAAACTGCTGGAAAAGGCTGAAAATGTTCTGGGAAACAGGAGGAGAGAACTCACTGAGCCTGTGGATGACTGACACACTTCATCATTGAATATATGAGCTTAAAGCCAAGTGACCAGAGCTCGTCAGACACTGATCCTGATGTGGTTGTGGTCCTGAGGCTCAGTGGACAACCCAGTGGACACTCACCTGGACACAGGTCCCCGTCACTCTGCTCTCCGGAGTCTGAATCCATCTTCCCCTGCAGGTCACTCGGAGGCTGCAGAAGCTCTTCTTCGCGTTCCCTCTCCTCTCCAGGGAGTCTTCAGCTTTCTTCACAGCACAGAAATAGAAAATAAAAAATTCTGTTTCTGCTTCTTCTTCTTCTTCCCCTGGTGAAGCTGAACTTCCCTCTCTCAGCCTGGACCACTGCTGCTGGGAGAGAGGAATGATACTGAGCTTATTTGCTGAGCTGTCTTCCTCTTTTCCCTCTGCTCTACCTCCTCTCTTCTCCTGACTCCCTCACTTTCTCTCTCGTCTACTTTTCCCTATTGCCAATGCTCCCTCCCCTCGGTTCTCTCTCTTGGTCCGTCCCCTCTCTGACTCTCCCTCCCTTGTCCCTGCTGCTCTCCTCCTCCTCCTCCTCCTCCTCCTCCTCCTCCTCCTCCTCCTCCTCCTCCTCCTCCTCCTCCTCCTCCTCCTCCTCCTCCTCCTCTTCCTCTCATTCGGTCCTGTCACACTCAGCCTCTTCACGCTCTCTCCCCACTCAAACTCTTTCTCTACCTCTCTCTGTATGCTGTAAGGGCTGTCGCTTCCTCCCTCTCTCTCTCTCTCGTCCTCCCTCCCTCCCTCTGTCTCTGGGTAAGAGTGCTGCCTGTGTTTGAGCAGAGAGTCATTCACGGCAACTTGAAATGCATCTCCAGCAGTAAAAATCCCAAAGCACTTGTTTCCTGGCTGTTATAAAATCAGTCACTTATACTAAGTACACAGCTGTGGTCACAGGTTACTGATCTGCACTTATCGTGTAGTAGGTCTGATGTGTTTTAGGTCATTTAAGTGTAACAGGAGTTTTTGAGGTAACTACTGACATCTGTTTTTGGACAGTTTTCCCATCACAGAACTTTCAAAGCACGTTCCCTATGTTTCCAGTCTTTTCTTTCCTCTCTTCTTCACCCTTTACTTCCCTTTCTTTATACTTTCCTCTCCTACCCATCCTCAGCGTTGGGGAGTAACGGAATACATGTAACGGCGTTACGTATTTAGAATACAAATTATAAGTAACTGTATTCCGTTACAGTTACAAATTAAATAGATGGTATTCAGAATACAGTTACATTGTTGAAATCCGTGGATTACATGACGGTACTTCTCTGTTTCACGAGTTTATTCACTCTCTCGTAAATCCACCGGCAAAGCCCCCAAAGCAGCTGGAGACCAGGGCTGCCGTAAGAGCGCCCGGGCCCCCGGCGGCGTGAAGAAGCCTCACCGCTACCGGCTCGGGACACAGGCCCGGGACCGTGGCTCTGAGAGAGTTCCGTCGCTACCAGAAATCTACGGAGCTGCTGATCCGCAAGCTGCCCTTCCAGCGCCTGGTGAGAGAAGACCGACCTGCGCTCCCAGAGCTCCGCTGTCATGGCTCTGCAGGAGGCCAGCGAGGCACGCCGGGTTCACACCGGACGCTGAAGCGCCGGGCAGCGCTAATAATATCACCCGTTGACCCAGTAGTATAAAAGCATATGTTCACTTGTTGCTCCAACATTAACTGCAACAGCGTCCCAATTTAATGTCATGCATCTTCAAGAACTTCTCCGCTGTTTGCTCCGTTCAATGTCGGGTGTCGAGGGTAAATTACGTATTCTCCACTCAAGCCCCCCCCCCCCCCCCCTCCTCTTTTTATCTTTATGACTGCTTGTGTGTCTGTATGGATGTGCAGAGGGGGGCATTTAATAATGTGATTGGTAAAATTGGTAAAATTAAAACTCCAGGACAACAGAAGGGGAATGCAAACTATGGGATGCATACTTTATCATTTATATCATATAAAATATGTCATCAATATCGTTTAAAATCATTTTTCAGTGTGATTCCTGGAGCGATACGCTCGCGTCAAGCGCAAACAAAAATAGACTCGACGCCGAAACGATCGCTGCACGGCGCGAGGCAGCCTTGGCGCAGGGGGGGGTTCAGCCTCCCGTGGGACCCGCACAGAGGTGGCAGTGGATAGGAGCCGGACATCCAGCTGGCCCGCCGCATCGGCGGAGAGAGAGTTTAAAGTGCTGCTGCTCCACTGACTATAACAACGCCGCAATCATACACTTAAAAAATGCAATGCAAACCGGAAGTATTCCAAGTATTCAGAATACGTTACTCAGATTAGTTAATGTAATGGAATACGTTACAGATTACATTTTTGGGCATGTATTCTGTATTCTGTAACGGAATACGTTTTGAAAGTATCCTTCCCAACACTGCCCATCCTTTCCTTTCCTTCCAGAGGCTACCAAGTCTTGCAGACACTTGTTTTTGATATTTGTCCAAGGACGCTCCAGCATCTAGCATGTCCGCAAATAGTAGACAAGTTAAAAAAAAGTACAGTTTCACAGTTTCCCCATCTGTCTTCTGGGGTTTGATTTCATGTTCCCTCATCGTACGAGTGACACACAGTCACAATGCCAGTGTGTCCTTGAATGCACCACAGCAGATACTGTAACTTATAGAATTTCAGATGAGAAGAAAAGGACATGTAAGCATTCTCTCAGTTTCACAGTGCAGATCTGTGTGGTTTGTGTTATTGTTTTAGCTTTAATAACCACAACTTCAGCTTCTTGGTTTTCTCTGTTCTCTCTCACTGCTCTCAGGCAGCTGTATTAAAACAAAAAGCAATGTTTTACTTCATGCTTTAACGTATGAAGAACACAGCAGGATGTTGGTCAGACGTGTTCACAACAACTGAAAAATGTCCAAAATATACAGCCAAGTTTTTTTTTTTGTACAGCACGTACAAACATCAACTCTTTTCAAGTTGAGACTTCTTTTTCATCATGTGATATTTTCATTATTGGGGCCTGAGCACCGAATAGACAATGAGACAGTGAGGCCCTATTGAAATTGTAAGGATTATTATTATAAGGGCCCGAGCACCAGAGGTTTTCAGGGCCTAGACATGCTCAAATTGTTACCAACCAGGACATTTGCGTTTCTCACATACAGCAACTTCGGAAAACTTCAGGAAAATTCAGTGTTCGTCTGAAAGCAGCTTGGGCAAACTACATCCACCAATCAGCAGAAAAGTTAGTGCCTGCATCCAGCCACCAGGGGGTAATCAAGATGATTTGGCGTTACTTTTGTGAGTTATCATGTCGTCCATGTCTATGTACAGTCTATGGGTGAAACTCTAATTGAAAGTAATTGATGGTAAAGTGTGAGCTGGTAAATCTCCTGCTGTGTTCTTCATATGAGAAAAGCTAAATCAACTTTCAGGACAAATGAGGACAGACTGGGGCTGTGTATAAAACATGTGAAACCCTCTTTATACACAGTCTAACCATCTCTGGGTTGGTTCCTCTCCTGCCTCTCCGGTCTCTCTGTCTGTGAGATGACATGAACTCAGATTCAGACGTGAGGAGCAGGTGGGCGGTCGGTTGGGGGTCCGACAACAGTTGCAGGCTAAACCGTCCCCCAGGTGTGGAGCTGACTGTCGCCCAGCATGAACACCGGGCACCAGATGGCTGAAGCCTGACTGCCCGCTGCCCGGGGCGCTCATATCTTTGACACTGTGCGTGCATGTGTACTTGTTCTGCAGAGTTGTCGTGAGGAATAAAAATATGTTCTTCTCTGACCTGACAGGAAATGAAGTGTATGAAGGCAGAATAACACATATACAAACCTACTTGCACTGAGACAGTCGACCTTAACACTGAGTCTACAGTGTCTTGTTTGCAGAATAGGTATGAGAATTATGGAATATAAATTTGAAGCAGAGCATTATTCTGCAGCACAGTGCAGTCCCCCCGGCATGTGAGCTTATGAGTTTTGGATAAGCCTCACTAATCCAGTTTCTGATATAATCAGCGTGATCGGGGTCTCCATAGACTCGCCCTCAGTTCCAGGGGCCGTTTAGTTGGTGAGTTCTTTTTGTTGTGTAACTACATTTACTGTCAAATCCACTGTGCCTCTGCTGGAGAGGACAAACTAACCACACTACACTAACATGAGATAATGACCTGTGGTGAATGGGGAATTCATATCCACCACACGATGTACAAAAATACTCCATCCCAAGTGAAACTGCAGCATTTTAAAGTAATAAATAACTATAGTACCGTTATTACCAATAAGATGTACTTAAACATGAAAAGCAGTAGTGCAGAACCACAAAGTTATTTCATAATCTGTAGTATTATTCTGATAATGTCTTTTTTTGGTTTCAATTTTATTATCATCCTTTAAATTCTTTTTCTTTCTTTCTTATTTTCATAAAAACAAAACCTAAGATAGGAAAGAAAAACAAAACCAACAACCTGCAATTAAATCTGACAGTATTTTTTATATTAGTTTGAGGTAAAACAAATCTGGTTAAAAGCTTTAAAAAGTAAAAGTACATTAGATTATATACTGTTGGGTAGTTTGAATGACCATTATCCATATACAGTCCTTTGTACAGGAACAGAATGTGATAGAACTGAAGCATCAAGTCAAACCAGATATAATATAACATAACTTTATCTAGAATAAAACTCATTAAAGCACAAATTTCCGCCAAATTTCCCACACATACTAAGATCCGTTCACACTGCCATCCTTAGTGCTACATTCAGATTTTTTTCTCCATCTAATTTTTTTGTGTAGCTGTTGACCCGCTTGCACAGAAGAGCAACAAGACGTCACACGCAGCAAGTTGTGTACAGAAGTAAACAAGGAGAAGAAGTCGGTAATAAACAATGAGGTCAGAGATGTGAGTGTTTAAAGTTAGAGTTTTCTCTTGATATGCTTTCAAACACAGACGGGATATGAAACAGACGTGTCACCCTGAGTGAGGATCTAAAACCTGCCTGTCCCTCCACTGACTGCCTCGGTCGCAGCTGACCTCCATGTTTGATCTGCAAAATTAGGAACAGTATCGATTTACAATGACAAGTCACATTGAATTGAGATACAGAGCGCATGACTGTTCAGACTGCGCAATTCAAATAAATCAAATCTGTTTGTGATTCAGAACCACATATGAAAGTGGCCCAAATCGGATTTTGAGATCAGATTCTATGTGATTTGTGCTGTTCATTAAACAATCAGATCTGGGTCAGAATATATGAGAATTTGTCAGCAAGATCCATTAATTATTGTCTGAGAAATCAAGAATAATGTTAAAGCCAAAGAAAGTTGAAGAAAACGAAGAAGGCAACGAAAAAGAAGACACCGAAAAGAAGAGGAAAACGAAAAAGAAGACGAAAAAAAGGAAGAAAACTAAAAAGAAGATAAAAAAAAGACAGCGAAAAGAAAACGACGAAAAGAAAACAATAAAGAAGAAGACGAAGAAGACGACAAAGATGAAGCAAAGATTAAGCGGGAGAGGATGATGACAAATTGGAGAAAGACGATGAAGAAGAACAAGAAGAAGAGGAGCTTCCTGTGGTGATGTTCACCCCCCGCTCTCCTCTGAAGTTCAATGAGAAACAAATGAGCTGACTCTGCAAAGCGGACCAGATGAAAACAGCATGAGGTGAGGGACGATCTTTGATCCGGTGCCTGTGTCCTGACAGAGATCTTCTAGCGTCTGACTCTTCAGACGCACCGGCCTGATGACAGAGATCCATTCTGGTCCTGAGGAGACGGGACAAATATTTTCTACTGTCTTCATTGAAATATCAGAACACTGAAATCTGATGTTCATACAAAGACACTGTGAGACAAGCAAATGTCTCACTGCATTGTGGGAATATAAGTGTCATCTCAGTTCAAGTAGAAAATGTACAGACAACGTAGAGAGATGAGTACATCCTCAGTTTATCCTTTCTGGTAGGTATCCATGGCAACCAAGGATCTCTTTTAATGAAGCAATAATCCAGCAGGGGAGTGAAACGGAGAGACAATATGGCCACTGGCATTTGAATGTGTGTGTGTGTGTGTGTGTGTGTGTGTGTGTGTGTGTGTGTGTAATCAATCAGTCAATCAGAGCACGTGGCAGGACGGTCCAAAGTTTTCGCTGCGAGGCTCTTACGTGGGAGTTATTTTAAAAGCCGTCCGTCTGGCGTCCAGCCTCCTTGAATCAGTCACGGAGCGATGGAAACAAATGGAATGAGACGGAAAGTATACATCATGAGACAGAACCCACATATGAAGAAGCAGCGAGAGCAGACTGAGACATTCTGCAAGGCGAGCTGTTCACGATTTAATACCTGACAAAAGCTGCTCTGCTGGTCGGAGGAAAATGAATTTCTCTGTCATGGGGATTTGTAATATGCCAACACCTTAAAACCTTAAAACTTGTTTAATGGCACGGGGCATGATGCAACTGACATGTGGGCAATCTCTGTCTCAAAGGCAGGGAAGGCCGACACAGCTTGAAACCACAAGTACTATTCAATTCCCCGTTCAAAATATTTCCTTGACTGACACACACACACACACACACACACACACACACACACACACACACACACACCACCACCACCAGTCGACCAGTAGACTTGAAGCGAACATTACCGCAGATCTATTTCACAGATGCCTGACGTCCCACAGTTTGGAGCCAGAGGAATCTCATTGGCTCGGTATGTCTTCTGTCCACTGGAACTCTCCACAACTTTCTGATGCTTTTATAAACTGTGAAGACACACAGGAAAACTTTTGAGCTTTGTAAGCACTTTTTTTCCTCTCATCCTCCTCGAGGCTGCAGGGATGATGGTCGATCGCTCCACTAACTTGGTCCAAAAGCAAATTATCACATCGTCAACATCTCCAGCTAATGATCAGTTTGCCATGAAACTTTGATGTAGACCAAACAGATGAAACCATAGACTGTTTAAAGATGGACATCAAGTCTCTACTGCATCCAACTATACAGAGATGAAGGTAAATATCCCAGTGTACAAACGTCACCAGCCAAAGGTCCCGTGATTGGTCCGTGTCCTGTCTGTTAACATGGAGGAGGGCAGCTTATACTGCAGCCTTCTGGGGACCTGTCATGTCCCCAGTTTGGATGGATGGATGGATGGATGGATCCCAGTGTGACACAGATAGAAATTGATGGTGATTGACAGTATGGGGCCCCTTATGTAAGGAAGAGATAATTAAAGCCTCCTTCACCCTGAAGCTACTGTGGTTCATATCAAGTGTTATAATACACACTGTTAATACATGTTTGTGACCTGACAACAACCGTCAGTTCAGCCCTTTGTTGACCTCGGCTCAGGACTGACTCAACTTTATTAGCAGGAAAACACAGAAGTTTGTGGTCGTGGAAGAAACAAATTGAGAGAAGATCAACAAGGAGTCATTTACTGGACATGTTCTATTTTCATCCATTCTAAGTTACTTAATTGTCTCTTGACTCATTTGTGGCTTGAAGCTTTACACACATGAGTTTCCAAATGAAGAAGAAGAAGAAGAAGAAGAAGAAGAAGAAGAAGAATGCTTCCCTGGTAAATTCACTGGATCCCTCTGATAAAGTGCTTTAAGTGGTCACTGCAGACTGTGGTGTATGTGAGAAGATCTCAGTCTGGATGGACGACTGAGGAACGAGGTTAATGTGAATATGATGATTCATCAGCTGTATCCAGGGACACACGCAAAGAGAGAACAGCCTGAGACACACACACACACACACACACACACACACACACACACACACACACACACACACACACACACACACACGTTTGTACTCTTAGCCCTAAAACCAATTCATAACCCTAACCCTAACCCTTTAAAAGAAATAAAGTGAGAACAGGCCAAAAAGTCCCAAAATATTCTCACTAAGTAGGTTGTAGGTTCTAAATGGTCCTTACAAAGGGATCTGTACAAGTACAAACACACACAAACAAAATGCTACTCACCTGATAACATTTGAATATTGTATACACAAACAAACCCACTTGCTTTAGTTGTGAGGACACTTTTGACATAATACATTCCCAAGTCCATTTACCTAACCTTAACCATCACAGCTAAGGGCCTAATTCTAACCCTAAACCATCCCAATCCTTATCCTAACTTGAACCATAACCCTAACCCTAACCCTAACCTTACCCTTACCCTTACCCTTACCCTTACCCTTACCGTAACCTAATTTAAACACTAATCCTGAGCCTAACCAAACCTGAACCCTAACTCTAAAACCAAATCTTAATCCTCAAACAAGCCTTTGAATTTGTGAGAAACAAAATGTCCTTGCAATGATTGTATTGAACCAAGATTTGCCCTCATAACTATTGAAAAACAAGCACCAACACACACACACACACACAGACACACACACACACACACACGCACACACACACACACACACACATACACACACACACACACACAGACACACACACACACACTCACACACACGGGGTAGACTTGTTGCTGAGCCGGTGAAATGCTCATTGATTTGCCATCGTTGATTCGCCCACCTAGCACTTAGTCGGGGAAATGGAGCCTGTTTATTTAAGACATTTCGCTTTCTTGCATCGCTGATTGAAAGCTGACGTCTGACATTTCTGGAGAAACTGCAGCGCACAACTGAAAACCCTTTTTCTGCCTCAATATTTTTCGTCCTTTCCCGGGAATCTCTGTGTCTGTTTCTCAAACAAACATGTTTGCACGGAGCTCCTGTGGTTTTTAACCGTCGACCTCTGAAGGGCCCCAGTGCTGAAGTGGAAGCAAAACAAAGTGAAGCATCTGAGAGTGAGATGAAAACCCTGTTTGCCCTCAGGCAGAGCAATTGAATGTAAAACGATTGGTGGGTTTACTAAGGTGATGCCGATGATGAGACCTCTCATGTTATGGGTTGTAGCGCCCTCTCCTGGCCACATTTCTTGATTTTTTCCCCACTCTCTCCATCAAATATATAGTGTATAATTTTATTCTTCTTCATATTTGTCTGTGATTTTTCATGTTGGTGTTTGTTCTGCTTTCTACATAACTTAAGAAACTACTGTCCTCCAATCATGAAAAGACAGTTTAATCATATAGAAACTTTCAAACAAAAAACTCTAAGGCAGGGGTCTTCAACGTTTTTCAGGCCAAGGACCCCAAACTGGTGGAGAGATGGAGCAGGGACCCCCTAATATATATATTGTATAAAATTGTGTTTTATATTAAACTGGGCCTAGTGCCATGTTTAAACATAGATACCCTGTTATTGTGCATTCAATACTAGCTATTCAAATATATCACGGGTTCATATATTCCTGTTTTTAATTTAAACATGTGCAAGGTACAGGGTGGTCTTGCATACAACACTGAGCTATTAAAGTAATTCACAGATTCATGTTTTTATTTTAAACATTCATGTGGAAGAGACAGTGAATCCTCAAGCCATCTGTGGAAGGCACACATACTCCCACATTAGTGAGATGTCGGACCCTGATGGGTAGCACACAACTGATCTAATCTTGGACGGATGGAGGTTGTCAGGCAGAGGGTCAAATCAGCCTCAAAATATGTTGGATGCATGTTAATGTGTATTTAAAGACATTTAAATTTGTGGAAAAAAAAAAAAAAATTATAAAAAATTAAGAAATTGTCTAATTAATCAAAGATTTCACGACCCCCCTGCAGTACCTCCACGGACCCCCTAGGGCTCGCGGACCCCCTGTTGAAGACTTCTGCTCTAAGGAACTCTAGCTAAAACTCCACAAAAGTACTTGCAATATTTATGTATCTAAAATGAAGAAGGAATAAAAAATGATAAACATTTTAAACAATAAACATTTAAAATAAAATAATTGAGGATGTCTGTTGGCGTTGGTGATTTTTAAACGTGTCAGTTTCCTACTTGGAAAATGCAGCAATTATTTACACGTGATTACGTACTCGTACTGTATGTATAAAAATGAGAAAACGATACCTAATATTGGCACAGTAATTTACATTTAATCCAGTATTAATCTAAACTTTTCACATTAGGCATATTAGTTCCAGTAACAATACAAGTTTAACACTTATTAAATTACAAAAGTTAGCTTTGTACAGTCAATAACCTAGATGAAGCCTTGTAGATCATGTATATATGTACAGTACATGTGTGAATGTGCAGGGGGCGCTAAAGGTCAGAGTCTGGGAGTGTTTGCCAGCTTCCTCTCTGTCTGGGTAAGAAACTCATGCTGAGCTGTGGGGCCTCGGGCTCATGCTCCACAGGCTGCTGGGACAGGTTGTTGGTCTGTGGGAGGCAGGCCAGGGTCAGGCCCTTATGGGGGCACACAGAGTACTGGGAGAGCAATGTCACCAGGATGGATTTGATCATCACCATGGCGATGTGTTTGCCAACGCAGGAGCGAGGGCCTGAACCGAACGGCTGGAAGTAACGTCGAGGAGCCTGGAGGAGGACAGGGGGAGAGAGAGAGGACAGATGAGAAACCATGAAAACTTTACAACAAGTATAAGTCTGTAACACAAGTATTCATGACTCAATATATGTATTAATTATTACAAGGCTGAACGTCTCAGCTTATCTGCTTCATTACGACTGTGTAGGTGTCATTTCATTAGATTTCATTGACAGTAGCCACATTGAAAGATAACTGTTGTCAAATTCTGATTCAAATGAGACTGAATCCTTACTGGTGCATGGGAAAATATGACATAACCCCTTCACCAGACCATGCCCACCTAACACTAGCTATTAAAATAGACTCTCAGTATAAAAGTAAATTTATTCACCTCTAATATAATTAAAAAAAGAAACTTCGACTTACATTTTTCTCAAAGTTGCTCAGGCGGAATTCATCAGGTTTGCAGAAGAACTCAGTACGGTGCATGTGTCCCGTGTTGAGGATGATGTTCGTGCCCCTCGGGACCCTGTAGCCATCGATGACGTCATCGGACAGGGCTCGGCGCATTGTGAAGTCCACCACCGGGTGGAAGCGCAGGCACTCGTTGATGAAGCTCTCCAGCACCTGCAGCTTCTGCAGGTCGCCTTTCTGCAGCTGCCTCTCACCTAGAGCCAGACAGGGAGAAGATATCAATCTATCTTATAGCCCATATTCACAGATCAGAATTTGTGAATATGGTTTAACTAAGTCCGACACCCTCTGTCCTTAACCCCTTAATAAGAGTGAGGAGAAACTACCAAAAAAACAAGGATATGGGATTTTTGTTTGGCTCCACAATTCTTAAATCTGCATGTATGTTTTCAGTATCTGTGTCTTTAAAGCTCCTCACCTACTACAGTATCAATCTCTCGCAGCAGCTGCAGCTCCACATCTGGATTCTGCTTGAGCAGCAGCAGCATGAAGAAGAGGCTGACGGACAGGGTGTCTGGCGCCGCGATCACCATCTCCAGCACGCACTGCACCACGTTCTCCGCAGACAGCTCGCCATGGTTCTGAAAACACGTGGATGTGAACAGACGTTGGGCTGGAAGGGCTTAAAGAAGGAATCAGGACTTCGTAGATTTAACCAAAGAAATGGCAGAGATGAGATTCTCAGACTGACCTGTGCAAAGATGAGGCCTGTGGTGAAGTTGATGTTGTCCAGTTTATCTGCCTGCTCCACCTCTCTCCTCTTCTGCTCCACCAGGTCGCCTATGGCATCATGCAGCTCCTTGCTGTGAGATAACAGACATATAACATTTAGCTGGAGAGAAAAATAACTTACAAACAACTGGAGAAGTGTGATGGTATGAATAATTTAAGTGAGAACGTGGACTCACACTGCCGCCTTGTGCCTCTGGTGGATCCAGTCCAACTTGAAGTACACGTCTGGTTTGATTAACACGGTTTGCCATGTGTCAAAATACTTCAGAATCTTCACCAGCAGCTCTTTCTCTGCAGAGGTCACAACACAGAAGGAGCATAAATCACCTTCATCTTAACTGAGCCGAACTGATGAACTAAAGCTGCCTCAGTCCCGTGTGTTTGCAGCATCTTCAGAATGAACCATCCCTGCCTGCTCACCATTCACAGGCACATCCAGGAAGAGTCTGTTGGAGATGTCGACCACGGTGCAGCGCAGCAAGCTGAGGACGTCCACATGGTCCAAACTGTCCAGGTCATCCAGGTGAGTCTGTGTGGAGGAGACGCTGACCTCCACCGTCTTCTGCAGACCTGGACCTGTCAGAGCTGACACAGAAACACGGTTCCTGGTCTTTAATATTCAGATCCTGAATACCTCGGACCTGTGAATGTGTCTGAAGGTGTTAGAACGTTACCTCTGCTGAAATGGGTGCGTATCTCTTTCCACATTGACACGTTGTTGTTGAAGATGATGCCTCTCTCATACATGCCGAGGCAGCTCAGTCCCCGCTTGCTCCCAAAACGAGACGTGTAATGTCCGTTCTTCAGCACGTGGTGAATGGCTGATGCCCTTGTAGTGAAAATAAAAAACAATGAATCACTCACAGATTGTGAATTAGCATGAGAAATATACCTAGACAAAGCACTAAGGACAAACCTGCTGAGGATGAGTGTCTCCTCTCCATCGATCCAGACTCTGACAATGTCTCCGTACTTCTTGTTGTAGTAGTTGCTGGCTGTGCCTATCCCCGTCCACATGAATCTCACGTATGAGAGAAGTGGCCCCAGACCCAGACAGAAAGCTGGACCTGTTGTATTGAATGACAGTAAATACGCTTCAGCACGGGCACAAGTAAAGAAACTGTGAAGTGTTGAAGCTCGAACACCAGTAGAGGACCCACCTGGCACGGTTCTCCTGTCTGTGTGGCTCCAGGCGACCAGCAGCACACACACCAGCAGGATCAGGGTCCTGGTGGCCACCGAGACCCCCGGTGTTCCCATCCCGGTGGCGTTTGGGGACATGGAGACCAGGTCCCCCAGTGCGGCCCCCAGACCTACAGGAGTCATCGCCAGGTCACAAGCAGGGATCCGGTCCATAGGAAGACTTGAATTTTTTAAAAACAACCCGCACACGCCTGCACAAACGTGATGAAAGCTGCCCCAACAGTGCCTTCCTCTTTATAAGCAGTGGGAGCCGGTTACACGCCAGGTCAGGGTAATGCAAACGCCACAACACTGCAGGGAAAAGGTAAACATTACACTTGTGACCTTGAGGGGCTGGAGCGGTGCCAGCGCCCTTGAGCGAACAGGACTTTGTTCCGTGGGTATGTTGTGATGCGCCGCTGGAACCAGTTTTCACGATGTGTGTATTTGACGTTTCGATGATGAGAAGCAAGCGTCACTCCTCTGAACATCAAAAGGATCTGGTATGAAACGCTGAGGACGGCCACCTGGGCTCTGAGATGGAATCTGGGTTATTGTTTGTGTTATTGTTCAGTTATCAGTCTGGCAAAATTACACTTTCAATTTCTGTCCGCAGGTTAAGACGAGGTTTCTTTCAGTTTTTTTCTACCAAAGGGAGAAAGACATAATAAAGATGAATTTTTTAAAGTTTAATATAGTTTTTTTTAATGATAAATACTGTAACGATCTCTTCTTTAGCTCCCTCGGCCTCTGAATTGTCATAGTATTGACAAGATTTATAATTACCCTCCGATTCCTCCATTAGACTGCCAGTAGATGGAGAAGCAGAGCTGTGATCCATATTAAAGATGTTTACTGCGACATAAGCTGTGAAAACAAAACCATATACTGTTATAACAACGACTCTTGAGCTCTATACTAGGGCCAGGTGGTTATATCATTAGATTTTCTTTTTGGCGTGTAGATTTTCCTTGATTTAAAGTTATACATATGTCATTTCATTTTAGATTTTACTGGCAAAAAAAAAGAAAACACGCAAAACAATGCATTGGTGTTGGAATCCACTCCAAATTAGAAGTGGTATTTTACAGATTATATTCTGGGTTTCTGTCCAGACTTATAACCACTAACAGCACCATGTTCCAATTGTGTTCTTTCATTTGATATAGTATCTATTTGCTTATTTAGTTGCTCTTTTGTTCCTTTGTTGTGTTTTTCTGCTTTCTTTGTTTACATTTGTATCTACTGTGAAACCTGCGAGTAACAAATATTGTAATTTCCATTTGTAACATATATTAACTTGTAATGTGATGTATATATATGAATAAATTAAACACAAATATATATTCAGTCTCAAATATATAACAATAACAATATTGATTGTATTTGTGTTTACATTTAGTTAGTATTATATAACGTTTGAGTAATTAGCTATTGTTGTTTTGTCGATGATGAATATTTTTATGAAGTATTGTCTTTTATTTCTGCATAATTTGTATGTCCACACTGGAGTATTTAATTTAACTTTAATTTAATTAAATAAATACATTTTTATTGCTTCATTTATTTTCCCGTTCCTGACAAACGTCACGCTCTCTGGCTTCGTTCCGGCCTTTGTTCCATTTGCTCGCTGTGTATAAAGAACTCTGTGAATTCACTCACCGCCCACACTCCAGCGCAAGAATGTGAGACGGTTCAAACAGCCGACTGTGTGCTGAGGCGCTGCCTGGAGAACGATGCCCTGTGCGATGGCTTATTAGACCCAGATTGTTCTGCATGATAGCGCAGAAACCCCCCCCATGTTCTGCACAACAGCTGAAGTTAATGTAACCTTGTGTCTGGCCTCTGTGTTGTGGTCAACCACATCTTTGTCTCCACCACATGTGTAGGGATTTGTTCAGAAAGTGAACAAACAAGAGCAACAGAAAGCCAATAAATGTCAGGACATGTATGAAGTCTGAGCGGAATCTGTGACTCCTCTGTTACCTTCTGTTTTTTTACTTTATCATGTTTATACAACAGGGAACAATCCACAAGCATCTTCAGGGTGTTTGTGTGTGAGTCAGGAAATGAACAGTTGACATACGATAGAGACACAGAGGGATGACGTGTTAGGGAGTGGATGTGTATTCAGACAATTGGCAAATACATATATTACATGAAGTCGCAAATATTGTGACTTCAATTCCACTCTTTGTTCACTGCTCTCTTGTACTCATCCTACATAGTTTAACTGGAAAGATCTGTGAATGTCGCGAGGAATATCTATTTCTCTTTGTGTTGAATTCAAATTCAGATTATTTTGTGACGTTAAATATATATATTTTTACAATAAGTGAATTTATTTTTCTTTTCGTTTTCTTTAACGTGGCAAATTGAAGGCTTTAGTGATTTTGTATTCTTTATTCTAACAGTGCAATGAGAAGCAGAGCTGAACTTTGTCTCACAGGCAGAGGAGGTGGGTGGGAGGACTACGTTTGTAGGACGACACATCTGGTCATCTTTCTGTCCTTGGCCCGGAGCAGCAGGACGGACTCGGACCCCTCAGCCCACGAGAGATAAGGCCGCTTTCAAAGCAGCTGCGCCCCAGGGAGAAGGAAACACAACCAGAGGGAGGTCTGCAAGAGAGGTGGCGAATATGTGGACGTGTTGACATATTCCCACAGCATGATTCATTTTATTGGGTCGAAATGATTGCAGCTTTCCAAACATTCAAGTGTCCAGATATGAAATCACCTTTTGACGTTATTGTGGGTCAATTCCCTGGTTCCCACTCAGCAGCGCTCGGAGCTCAGTGAGTGAGAGGCAACAAAGGAACGACCTCAAGCTCTATAGGAGTGTGAGTACGTACACATGCACACATCTGCTGGAGCAATACAAGCTGTCAGAGCCCTCAGTGACCTACAGCCTCAGGCAGGAGCACACACACACACACACACACACACACACACACACACACACACACACACACACGCACACACACACACACACACAAACACACACATATAGGCAGGAAGAGGTAAGAGTGGTGAAGGAAAGCAGATTATTTACTGTTAAAGATTCAGGTCGTGAGCTCTTTTGACCAGAGCTGGAATGTGTGTGTGTGTGTGTGTGTGTGTCATAATTTTTGTTACATCTTTTTCCAGCACAACACTGAACCTGAACCTGTAAGGACCAGTAGAGCTCATGAGGAACACGGACTGGTTTTAATGAAGCAAAACTTTATTTTTGAGGTCCTGGTTAAGGTCAGGTTGATAAGATGTGCATGAGTTGTGATCTGGTTAAAGGGATAGTTCACCCCAAATTGAAACACCCCACAAAACACTTCTGGAGTTTCAGGGGTAAACAGCGGTGCAGCCAAATCCAATACAATTGAATTAACTGGCGACCACTTCTTCAAACGTATAAAAACAACAAGAAAAAACCCATAATATGCCTCCAACACAAAATTAAACCACTCAGAGAAACATAGTGATGGCTTGTGAGAGATTTCCCCTGTGGGGAGATATGAAAGATCATCCAGTTCGCCATAAAGTAATGATCCTTCATCATCTGCTCTCAGTAAAAGAACTGAATAACCACTACACTCTACTCTAAAGGGATAGTTCACTTAAATATGAAACTTCACTCATAACCTACTCACCACTATGCCGATGGAGGGGTGGGTGAAGTGTTGAGGGTTACAGACGCTGTTTACCCCTGAAACTCCAACAGTGTTTTCTGGACTCAAACAATTCACTCCTCCATCAGCATAGAGGTGAGAAGATAATGAGTGAATTTTTAATTTTTGGGTGAACTATCCCTTTGAGGTTAAGGTTTTGGTTCGGCTGTCTGCCATGAATGGAGTCAATGCAAAGTTTTAAAAGGATGACAGCACAAACCTCTTAGTCTGTGTGTGTGTGTGTGTTTGTTATATGGGGCATAGCATTGTAACAAGTGCATGTGGGTCAGCTCCATGAGTCCAGCACTTCACCATGTCAGCAGACAGGCCAATTTACTGACTTGGGCAGTTACAGAAAACCCACCAGCTACACATACAAGTCCAAAAAGTAAATTACAGCCTTTCGCAGTGAAGACTGCTTCAAATACTGCCATCCTGTTTCATCTTAAACTGACATTTTGTACTGACATTTTGTCAGTTTAACCACAGATTGGCCTCAGATTGGACAGATTCAAAGCAATGGAAATGGGTCGTTGCTACAGTTGGTGAATGGAAGCTGTGAAGATGTGACTCAGGGAGAAAGCAACGCATCAGGGGGCGACATGGAGGAAGGAGAAGAGAGGGCATGAAGAAGTGGAACGAAAAAATGACGGTGATGGATTTTGATGGAATGGGTTTTCTTTTCACTCGAAATTTGGGTTTGTAGTAACAATATTCATACAAAATATAAGTACTGGACTCCTAGAATATAAATAAACGTCGTCTGCCAGTCGGTCTGTCAGGAGCAATGTATGCATTTGAGTGTTTTGTCTGTAAGTGTGTGTGTGTGTGTGTGTGTTAGTGTGTGTGTGTCTGTGTGTGTGTGCCGTCTGCCCACGGCGGTGCAGTAGAATGGGTTGTGATGAATATAAATCAGGTGACTGAACAGGCGGGGGTTTCTTCCCAGACAAGCTCGGAAGATTGTGTAATGCCCACTCCTACATTACTGGTCTGAATGCACGCACACACACACACACACACACACGTACACAAAAGCCCTTCGTCCACTTGGTGAACAACACAACAAGCAGTGTATGTACCAGTCTGCCTTCAGATCGACCACCCGGGTGGAGCTCACACAACGCAGCTGACTGGACTCGATTTTGAGCTTTCAAATAATTTGGACGGGACCTTGACTTTCATCTGAAGATCTCCTTCTTGTTGGATTAGTGCGTCTTTAACTGGTTTGGTTTGAGTTTTGTTGGCACGAGGTGATAAAGCTTCATCTCTGTAGTTTGAGATCTGTGCTTTTACATTCACTGCTGGACTGGACTTGTGTTCCCCTGTGAATGCAGTGGCTGCCAGGTGACCCCCAGAAAAGAGGAGGTGAAGAGGTGACCATGTGGATCCCGACACCGAGCATGACCCTGCCTCAGCGGCTGGTTCTGTACGGGACCTGCATTGTGGCGCTGATGAACTCTGTGGGCCTGCTGGTGCTGCTGGTGCGGCAGAATCAGCAGGATGCCAGGCTGGAGCTGACGGAGGCGAGGCTGGTGCAGGTGGAGCAGAGCTCGGTGGTGGAGTTCCTCCAGGAGGTGCCCAGGGGAGCGGCCGGGCTACGGGCAAACCCGGGACAACCTCCACAGTACCAGTACTCCAGAAACAAGAGGAGCGAGGAGCTGGAGAAGGAGCTGGAGAAGGAGCTGGAGAAGGAGCATCAGCAGGAGGTTCGGCAGGAGGAGGAACCTACACTCTATCCGCAGGAGGTCAGCCAGGAGGTCAGCCAGGAGGTGGGAGAGGAGGCAGAGAAGAAGATGAAGAATGAGCTGAAGCACAAGCACCGACACAGCCAGAGTTACCACAAGGCCCATGTGCAGGACGACATGATGATGATGATGACTTACTCCATGGTCCCGGTGAGATGAGGAACCTGCTGGTCCACTGTTTCTATACTGTAGGAAGAACTGTGTACAGCGATGACTGATGCAGAATCACCTACTGGTTAAACTGGGTAGTGGTCCTGGGACCATCAGAGAGCCTGAAGGTTCCACGTGAATGTTTTTTTCTTAGTTTGCACTGTTAGACAATACAAAGTGAAGTAAGGGACGTTACAGTGACACATAATCTCAAGGCTCTGTGTTGTAGAGGAGCCCAAGTTAGTTTTAGGGCCTCAATTGTTTCAGTTTTTACTGTGATCACATGGTGCATTTTCCTAAATAACTGCTAAAAATTAAGCAGTAATTAAGAATCAGACAATTCTAAGAATTATAGTTTAAAGTGATGTAGTTAATGTACTTCTGTACTGTGCAGAGCAAATATTATTTGTTTGTACTTCAGTTCCACTGGATTTCAGAGACAACATATTGTAAGTTTCACTTCACAGGATGTATGTGACATCTTCAATTATCAGTTACTTTGTAGGTGAAGTTTATGAAACAGGATTCATGGTTAGGGATTAAAAAGTCAACAATGAAAATACACTTTTTATGGTGGAGCACTACCTGGATCAAAAAGTTCATGTTTGCTCCAGGATCTCTGTGTTTGTTAAACATTTGCTGCGTCACAGTGTTTGAATGTTTTCTCTTTCTCTTAAGATCAAATTGTTGATCGACATTTGCAACAGCACCAAAGGAGTCTGTATTGCCGGTATGTGTCACCAATATACTATAAACTTTGCACTATACTCATGTCCAAAATATCCCTTTTCATTCTCCTGACATCTTCATTACTTCTTTTTGCAGGACCCCCAGGACCCCCTGGTGAGTGAACTGGATCCAAATCTAATGAAGGCAGTTTGTCTCCTTTGTGGTTTAGTGACCCACATCTCTGCCGAATATGTTTTCCATTCAGCCCCTGGTGAGGATCTTTTCTGTGTTTCTGTAGGTTTGCCCGGTGCCGACGGTTTGCCAGGCCACAACGGCACTGATGGCATCCCGGGACTGAATGGACAGCCCGGGGCTGATGGGAAAAGAGGGAAAAAAGGTAAACAAAAAGTGAAGCTCTATTCTATTTTAACTCGACATCCTTTTTTTGAAATGCCTCAGGCGATGTTGGCCACTTAAAGTGAAGAGCGACTGGTACAATGTGGTAGTAACAGTAAAAGGTTTGAGAGGAGCCATGGGTTAAAATATAAAATAATAACTTCAAATCATACCCACACATTCACGCAGTTTCCTGATCGGTCCTTTTGCTGAGAGAGGACATTTTTGGAATGGTTGAAATCTCCAAACTGCTGCTGTTCTCTCACATTCTCCACTAATATTATGCATCTTTGTGGTTTTGGGCCTGAGCTGAATGAACCGGATCTCCCTCTATTCTCCCACCTCGCTCTGTTCTCCTCCTCAGCCGATAGCAGTGATTCACCCCAGCAAGTCAATGGATTCATTCATGTTGATAACGACAGCGAAAAGTGAGCTGAGGTTGTGAATGCACTGTCTCTCTCTCTCTGAGCTGTTTTACAACATGTCCTCCACAGGCCCACCAGGTGAGACAGGAGAGCCGGGTGAGAAAGGAGAGCGAGGAGAGTCTGGTCCGACTGGAGAGCAGGGACAACCGTCCAATGACGTCATTATTGAGGGCAAGTAGACTTCTGTCGACTGTGATATCCTCATGATGAATCTATGCTTGTAGTCAGATGGTTTAGATGTTGTCCACTTCCCTTTGTTAAGGTCCTCCTGGTCCTGCTGGTCCTCCAGGGTCTCCTGGGCCCGTGGGCCCTGCTGGACCTCCTGGACCTCAAGGGCCATCCAGGACAAGGCATCACAGAGCCCACCTCCAGGCAGCTCACACCCTGGGTGAGAGGCCTTTTTTGGCAAATGAACAAATGATATTGAAACCTTTTTGAAGCTTTTGATCATCTTAAATAGAAGATTGAAATTTTCTATCATCGACAGTGGAGTGCCAAGACCCAACAGTTTTGATTCTGCCCCAAATTCCACAAACTCATAGATATTAGTCCCATTTATGATCAAGATCCCTGAATTATTTATTGAGAAATTGACAAAAAAGTTGAAAAATGCCTCACAGTGTTAAAGAAAAGTGAAACCGTTTCCTGGATCCAAACCGAATTGCAATGTATAAATACTTAGTAACACAAGATTAAATTGTTTCCAACAGGGCTTTTACACGCAATTCCAAACGATGGAACTTCGACTGTGAAGGAGGCTGGGAAACGACAGGAGGAACCCACCAAGAGGAACGGTGTGTTTCCAGAGAAATCTGGCTACTATGGATACATACTGTGTGGGTGGAGATATAAACATCTGAGCCGGTTGTTCTGTTTCCCCTCAGAGTGTCTGATCAAGTCTCTGATCAACCCCAGGAACGTGACAAAGATGGAGACCACCTTCGGCACCTGGATGAAAGACACGGCTCAGATGAACGATGAGCGAATATGGGTGGCAGAGCACTTTTCAGGTAGGTTGACGACCAAGGGCATTAAAACAGAGAGAAAAACCACGAGTCATTGTATTTCAAACCCAGGAAACCAGAGTATACGATCTCTGAGTGTTTAACCAGTTGCGTGCTCTTGCCCAGGCCGCGTGGTGAAGGAGTACGAGAGCATCGCCTCCTTCCAGAGCGACACCAGTGACCTTGTTGATGTCAGGAAGTTCTATCAGGGCTGTGGTCACACAGTTCACAACGGATCCTTCTATTATCATATCGCTGGTACTTCCAGCATCGGCAGGTAAACTGAGACACAGTGTGGTGCTGAGTTAGACGCTCTGCTATTGTGTCTATTCTTTCCCTCTATCCCTGGTTTACCAACTTGCCTTCTGGTTCACAGATTTGACCTTCACACCAAGAGGCTTCACACTCTCACCATAGACAACGCTTTGCACCACAGCCTGGCCTACCTGCTGCTCAACTCCAAGACCTACTTCAAACTGGCGGCGGACGAGAACGGCCTGTGGCTGATCTTCGCCTCCAGCACGGACGAGAGCATCATGGTGGGCCAGCTGGACGAGAAGACCTTTTCCGTCACCACCTACATAAACACCACCTACCCCCGCACCAAGGCCGGCAACGCCTTCATCGCCTGCGGGGTCCTGTACGTCACCGACACCAAGGACACCAGGGTCTCGTTTGCGTTTGACCTGCTGAAGGGGAAGCCGGTCAACATGACCTTTGACCTGAGGCCTGCGGGCGGAGTGCTGGCGATGCTCTCGTACAGCCCGAAGGACAGACACCTGTACGTGTGGGACCAGGGCTACGTCAGGCTCTACGTGGTGCACTTCATCTCGGATGAGTGAAAAACTGACGGACAACCGGCACGTCAGCCTGTCGACAACCAAGTGTTCACCCGTCTTTAGAAACCGCTCATATTTAGGTTTCTGTAAGAGAAACGTTCACATCAGTCTCATCCGTCCTCCTGTCACCTGTTGTTAAAAATCAGTTTCACTCAATGAAATCAGTTTGATCAATAATCATTATGGCACTGTCAACAAATAAATACTGCTGTATTTATATCCTATCTGTAATGTACATGTGGGATTTTGGAGTAGCTAACAGAGGGAAACTTCTTTTTTATCATTTTGTTTCAAACTGTTTATACAATTTTAACTTATAATTAACTTGTGCTCGTCCGTGTTGTTAGCTGTTACTTTATTTCGTGTATTTGCATGGCAGTGATCTTTTATGTATTTTTATACAGATGAACATGTCACCACCACCACCCCCCCGGCCCTTTTCCCTCTTCCTCTCGGCAGAAAATTAAAAAGGAAACAAGTGTCAAATCATCCTGATGAAATAAAAAGAATTTATTCACTTTACAAAGGTAAAACTCTGACCATGACCTGTTCTCTCTCATACCTTCAGGCTCAAGTGCCCTAGTAAGTGTTTACCCATGATACTGGCTTGTTTTGCATCATTACATGTACACACACGCACACATACATACAAACATACATACATACACACATGCTTCGGACACCAGTAGGACCATTGGTAAAACACAAACGATACATACAGTACACATAATGGGCAGAGAGAGGGAGAGAAACACAAATCTCTTTAATAAATACCATACATACACTTAACAAAAGTTACAACTTATCCAGCTGGTATGATACGAACAGAAAAAAAAATAAAGAAATGCTTTAATGTTTGTACAAGCTGTTGTGATTATATTTATATATATATATATGTTTAAGATCATTTATATATATATATATTTATTTATATCATTTATATATTAAAACTATTTCAAACATTTTACCACTAGGCCAAATGAAGCCAGACATTCATTTGTATATAACAGGTTCTTCTTCATTAACCTATTGATTGGAAATAAACTTTTAGTGTGTCCGGAATTTCGAGTGCAAATATCTAGTTCTTATGGACGAAACAGTAAAAACAACTAGCGAGGTAACACACACACTTATACACACAGTCGACTGTGTTGCACTTCTCCCAGTCAGATACAGTAAAACCCCTTACATTCCTAAAATAAAAGGCAATAAGTTAAATAGTTTGACGGAGGAATGGCCAAACAAACAAACAAACAAACACAAACAAACATATAAATAAATTAAATGATAAAAAATAAAATGAATCATCTTGTGCAAACTAGAAGTGAACCTTTGTGTTTCTGCTCTGTGGGGGAGGAGGGGGAGTGTTTCAGGTTTGGACAGATGGAAACATTGAAAATCACAGTCACAGGAGTAAAACACATCATCTTCCAAACAGGAATGTTCTAGCAGTGACGTTCGCCACACAAACAGGCAGGGGAGGGCAGGTGAGGGCGGGTGAGGGCGGGTGAGGGCAGGTGAGGGCGGGTGAGGGCGGGTGAGGGCAGGTGAGGGCAGGTGAGGGCGGGTGAGGGCAGGTGAGGGCGGGTGAGGGCAGGCGTGACGATGGCGGACACAGCAGAGTGAAACACACGCTCCAGGACCGAGCCAGGCCGAGCCCACGCCGGGAGAGGCCAGAGGGAGTGATGGGCAGCCAGTAGGGGGGGTTTGGGTAGGGGTGGGGTGTCACTACAGGAGCGATGCACCATCAACTCTTTCATAAGGACCGAGAGAAGCCGGGCAAAAAGGCTGGGGCAAAGGGAGGGAGGGAGGGAGAGAGGGGGGTAAAAACCATTGAAACAAAATGCAGATTCCAACAACTCGCTTCACACTGGGAAACCACTGACTTAATAACAAACCACAGTGCTGGTTACAGTAGATGCTAAGAGATTTCAGCTGTGGGCACAAAATGACAACAGTTACACACTTTTAAAATTTTTGCTTGAGCACTTTTACAGAGCACTATCAATAGACCTGTGATTGCACCGCGTCACGAGAACAGGACATGCATAGCTTCCCTATGGACACACTCTAAGAGTCGAGATTCTTCGATAAAATTACAATAAATCTAGCTTTAAAATCAAGTATGATCACTTCAGCTTGTAACTTTTGCTTTCAGCCTTTGGGGGGGAAAAAATATTTGCAGCTCCGTTTGTCAACCTGGGTTTGATTTACATCGGCGGGAAACCCGTGAACACTGCACACTCGGAAAGATGCCAAAAGCGTGGTGGTCTTTTGACTAAGTTGTCCCCCATCCGTTTTACTACTAATGCCTAGTGAGTGTTACATAAGCTTTTGGTGTTTTGTCTTTCTGTCCCTTTTTCTCTTTGGACCATGGAAAGTGGAAGTGGGCTTTACAGGACGTCCACCAGGCTGCTGGGGATGTTGTAGCGGTCGGGGAGGACCCTCATCTTCAGGGTGCCGTCCGCTCCACAGGTGAAGATGCGATTGCCGGGCCGCGTCTCCACCTGCATCACGCCGGCGCCGATGTTGCGGAAGATGGACTGCTTGGCGTGCTCGCTGCTGAAAGAGTGCATGAGCCCGTGGCCGGCTATTTTCCACACCTGGAGGCAGAGAGAGCAAGAACTATGTTAAAAATGTTCTTGCTTTTTTATCTTTGAAGAGCCTGATTACAGTTGTCAAGTCCCAAATTCATTTTGAATGCTGTGGTGTAAATAATCATTTCTTTTTTTAATCTTATACAAACAAGATAATTATGTGCATTGGGAACCTCATAATATCTGCGAAGTAAAATCATAAATTGCTTGTGCACTGAACACCACAGGGGTAGGTTATTTATTAGTCAGCAAGAATTCCAATCTATGAGATTCTAAAGTGAAATTAAAACTTGATTTGGTGAATTCTCTCCACTTGTTCACCCAAGATATTTATCATTATGAAAAAGTTAATATCTTATACACACAAGATAAATAAATATCACCATTTGGGTCTTAAGGGGCTGTATTTATTTAACTAGAGACACATGTTCATCAAATTAAAATGATACATGATGCTTCTTTAATCTGATTAGAAGCGTTTCCAGCAAAAAAAAGTTTCTTGGTGTTTTTTTTTTGGTAGTCTACTGATATTTTATCAACCAATCAACTATAATTACCAGACTTATTGCTGATTTTTAAATGCAATTTTGATTCATTATAATAGATCCACTTCCATTCCACCTTGGAAACTCACATTTTGTTCCTAAAAAATATGCCCAACATCAATTTTAAGCCCTAATCTGTACATGTCATTGAAGCTGATACTAAAGAAACATGTGGATACAAGAGGTGTTTTTCTGATCTTATCAAGAAGTTAATTGTCTCCAATAAGACATTGATCCTCAGTACACTATCTAAGTAAAAGTGAATGTATGGCTGTCAGGTCAGTGACAGAGCCTGAGTCACCTTCATGTTGCCCTCTGCGGAGCCGGTGACGAAGAAGTCCTCGAAGGCATCCAGTGCCAGGGCCTTGATGGCTGAGTCATGGGCCTGGAAGGTGTGGAGCAGCTGCCTCTGGCGGATGTCGAACACGCACACAAAGCCCTTCCTGCCTCCAGTGATCAGCAGCTGCTGCTTGGGAGCGTACTGCAGCACAGTGGCCCCGTTCTCATGGCAGGGGAACGCTGAAGAGGTGGGTGGGGAGAAATGTGAAAGTGAATCACCAAACAACTGCAGAGGGAAAATCATTAAAGCAGGACTGACTGAAGGACTTGGGATGTCTTACCGTGGACCATGGTATTGCTAGGTGAAATCAGAGTATCCCACAGGCAAACATTTCTGTGGACAAATTAACCAAGGATAGATTTCGTCAGTCTACGCTAACAGAAAGAGGATTAGTGTGTGTCTAACAGTGGTGAACTCCAGTACAGACCTGTTATCGCTGGACTGGCCGGCTGTGGCGATGAGGCTGGAGGACGTGATGAAGGCGAAATCACCGCAGGTCTTAGTGTGGCACTGCCAGCTCTATGGGAAGGAACAGGATGAGAGGGCATATTCACTTTCAAGAATGAAGGAGAGAAAGTGTGTGTGTGTGTGTGTGTGTTGGGCTGGTGAACACAGAGCTGGGAGGTGAGCTCACCAGGTAGGGTTTGGGATTGGACGATGTCTGGTTGACCTGCCAGAGACTGAGGAAGCCTTCTCCATCCGCGACTCCACACTGCAGGAATAACACAGAGCAATCAGAGCTATCACACCAAATAGACTAAACATAGACATTACAGTTTGTGTGTGTGTGTGCTTGTAGTTCTATCCTTGTGAAGACCAATCTGATAATTAGACCTTATGGAGTGAGGACACTTTGGGAAAGGACATTTGGGCTGATCCTGGGATTTCAAAGGGCTGTTTAAGACTGTTAAGACTTGGGTTTATGGTTAGAATTATGTTTGGGTTAAGCATTTAGTTGTGAGGGTTACTGTTAGGTTAAAGCGATAGGGAATACAACATGTCAATAAAAGTGTGTGTGTTGTGTGTGAGTGGGCATCTACCTTATTGCCCTGGGAGTTGAAATAGAGCCGGGTGACTCTGGCGTTGCCGGCTTGTCTGAAGCAGATAAGCTGCTGAGGTCGGTTCCATTCAAACATTCTGACACTGCCATCCTGAGCACCCGTCATGTCTGACACACAAAAACACACACACGCACAGATATAGGGAATACAAGAGAGAGGGAGACAAAAGAACAACATAGATGAGAGGAAGATAAATAGAAATGTATAAAGAAACTTCAGATAAAAACTCAGTTGTACGCTGGTGATTCACAGGCTTCAATGAAGGCACTTACAATACTGATATATGGGGTGAGACGTCATCCTCTTTACATTGTTTAAATTCCTCTTCATAATCTGAAAACCACAATAAAAACATTTACATTAAACACAATTTAGTATGAAATCCAGAAATGCTGCAGTTGTTGGGTGAAACCTTAACCTGTAAACAGTCAAAAAACTTTAACAGATTTTGACTGAAACTTCCGATCAGACCTCAGTTTGACGTTTCACTTAGTTACAGTGTTTATAGTTCAGCATATTTCAACATGAACCAGCAGATTAAAGTTAAGCCTTTTCCAGTGTGTGTCTGCAAACCTATCCAATGATCTCAAAAGCTGGAGGCAAAGTTACACTAGACTGCAACGACAGTATAGGTAGAGTGATGATTCCCCGACTATCGATCTAGGCATCAAACGTCTGAGATCTTTCAGTGCTCGTCTAAGAATCCTCCCTCCATTCTGAACTGAATGACTCCCATCGTGTATCACGCTCAGCATTTATCAACACGGCTGGGACATGAAGAACCCTGGCTGCATGAACGTGTGACGCAAATCTGTACCTTGGGTAGCCGCCTGTGAGAGCTGCTGCTATCTGTGTGTATGTGCATCCATCTCTGCCAGGGAAAACCCGCCTCCTCTCTGTATCAGCCACCATAGACTCAGCAGTACAGCTGTTTAGTCGTCGCGGCTCAGTTTGGCTCAACAATGATAAGAATTAAAAATAAACACTTCTTCAGAAAATGTTCCAGAGTGCAAATAGAAATCCACGTGGTCTCATGTCATTCTAAACCTGAATCAGAGGCTCCCTTTAGAGTTTACATTCAGAACTAATGGGTGTTGATTTAAAACTGATGCACCTATAGTGGACCACAATGTAAAGAAGTTAAAAGCTGAGGTCATACCACAGGTACTCTGCTGCATACAGAGCTGAGTTCCCCCCTGGTGGCTGTCACTAACAACTGCATCCCCATTACATCCAGGTTCAATATCTGGGAGTTTGTGCATATCTACTGTATCTATCAGTTTGCAGTGAGTGAGCTCGTACCACACTGGCTCCCATGCTGGTCTGTCCACTGCCGAGCCACGGCATAGATGCAGAGACCTGCATCTGTGGGGGGGCAAACGGGACCGAGCTGGCCTGGGAAATGTTGGTGTGAGAGGAGCGATGGTCACCGTCGTCAGAGCTGCAGAAGAAAACATGATCATAACCTGTCACGTAGAGGTCATGTATACAGAGGTTAAGAGAGTTTCCTTTCTTATGATTGTTAGTTGAAAGCATAAATGTCCTGAGTCTGACCTGCGGGACTCCTTATCAAAGTCCTCTCCTATCCAGGTGAAAGGCTGGACAGCCACTAGAGTGGACACGTCCACCTCCTGGACATCATGAGTGGAGGCCAACACAATCTCATTGGAGTTAGCCTGGGACAGGAGAGGGGTAAGGAGGGTGGGAACAGATTAGAGAGATAAGAGGTGGACTTTAATGTCATCATTTATCATTTGATTTCCTACAAAATACCTAATATGCATTTGTATATTCAGATGGAAGTTCCTGGAAGTGATTATGTAATTTGTTACTTTTTCTTTAACCTTTACTTCGTTCCAATTTACAGAGGTGTTTCCAGTAAATTTCCCAGGAAATTAATCTTTAGAAAGGATGAAAGAATAAAGAGTTTCCCATTATTTTCAAGTCAAACACAACTCACCTTATTGATGGCAAAGGCCATGATGATATCAGACTCCTTGTGAATGATTTTAGCTTTGCCTCCTGGGTACCCAAGATCTGCCTCCACCTGGAGAAGCAAAGAAAAATGAAATGTCGAGGTTTAAGAAAAAACTTAAGCGACAGTGCTCTTATCTGCTTTGAACAATCAATGCCCAGAAGCCCATTCCTCATTAATACTGCTCATGTTAAATCATGTCCTTCTATTAGGAGCAGGGCAGAAAGATATATCACTTGCTTTTGGCCATCAAGTCTCCCCCTTGAAAAGAAAGAAGTGTAAATTACAGGCACATTGCAAGGGGAGAGGAGCAATCATAGGAGACGGTTACATATAGAGATGTATAATCAAACTTGACAATTGATTTTCCTACAGTGATTAACAAGACTCACACAGCCCTGGCAGTGTGCATGCAGGTTAGTAGGTTTATTGTATGTACTCTCTTTAAAAGAAGCATTTTCATTTTGTATTTTTCAGTCCACCAGAAACAGTCCAGCTAGAAAGGAGAAAGGAGTGAGAAACACTGGGAGACGTGTTACTTTGGAGGAAATCGAATGTGAGGTTGTGAGAGTGGATGCTAAAAGTGTCCCAGTGACAGGGAAAGATCAGACGTTAGATCTAAGCGTCAGCGCCTTGAATAGACTTTATGCCAGATTAATTGCCAGCACAATCACTTTCAGTCCAAGCTGGAGAGGAGACATCAAGAGCTTCACCCAGTGCGGTGCTGCCTCTAATTATAAGCTGCAAGCCTGAGCCGCGTCGGGCTGGTGCACACTTATTATTTCTTTAAGTTTGATGCTCTTGCTCCTTCAAGCTTGTCTTTACAGTGACTCTTCCAGACAGACAGACAGGGCCAGGGCTGGCACAGTGAATGATACTACCTTATAGGGACGGCTAGCTCCTGCTATGCAGTTTGGGCTTATATGGTCCACATGGTTCTCTACACACTACACAACACACACAGAGGCAATATAGACACACAACACACCAACACAGCACGACACACAACACATGCACAAACACAGAAAAATAAAACATGGAGGGAAACAAAAAATGAAAAACATTGACAAGATCTCTGATGTAAACTTGGTTGATAAAATGTAAATACATGATCTGGGTTGATCTCATCAGCATGGAGCTGGATGAATGGAGAGACAACAGCTACAGTTAAATCCAAAGTAGTATGACGAGGTTTTGTCTAATATTGGACGGACAGACACAGCATCAGTCTGTCACTAAAGCGATTACAATGTAATAAATAGCTCCAGACATCAGAGATGGCAGAGAGGAGTCCTGTTCTTGATTAACAATGTCTCAGGAGTCAAAGCAATGATTATGACAATAATAAAAAACACATATAATTGTTCAGTGAACACTTCTGTGTGTGTAGAAGTGAAGTGATAAGATTCAGATTCAAAGGTATGAGCTGGGTATTAAAATACCCCACAGGCAAGGTTATGTACAGTAAATGTGTATAATGATCAGTGATCAGTTCAAAAGCCTCTGATAAAAACCTCAATTAATCATCTCCTCCAAAGCTCCAAATGTCCATTTAATGCATAAGACTATGTGAATAATAGAAGTTTCTGCTCTCCATTCCTCTGGGTCACCTCTATAGACATGCTGTGCAACATGAAGTGATATTTAAACTGAAATCATATACTGTATAGGCCCAAAGATATTATTCAAATGTAATTGTCTCCTTTTAAACACACATTACATCCAAATTAAAAATGTATACACATACTGACACAAATGTCTTTAGAAGTGGAAAGATTATCGTTGCCTGATCTTCTAACACAACATTCTGACATTATATTTCTTCATTTGAAGACTTTATGTTTCTCAATAATCACAATCATTGTGGGAATAATGTTTGCCAACTTTAAGCTTCTTGTTTTTATAGGAGACAGACTAATTTTCAACAGAATATAGTCTTTTCCTTGGACCATAACAGTAACTGTGTTAGTCGAAGTGATCAAAAATAAACAAATGTATGAATAATAACTCAGGTGTTAATATGACTGGTGGTTTACGCATGTAAGCTAATGAACACTGACGTTGGGGATAGAAAACAAGCAGACATATTTTTATGAATGTCGGCCACTGACCTCACACTGCTTCCTTTTTTTGGTAAAGATGTAACGGATCAAAGTATCCTGAAGAACTTCCTGTTTGACCAGGAAGTGCCAAAGACGTCGCGCTGGAAAGGACTGGTGGTTCTTTGTCCTGACAGAAAACATACAGACGGAAATATGTTGATCACATGATGAGAAGTACTAGAGTAAGAGTTAAGTAATAACGTCAAATGAAATTTAGATGTTGTGTTATTAATGTTTCTAATCGTCCAGCCCTAGTGCATGATGGGTGTACTTTAGAATACCGTATATGGTTCTCTCAATATGATTCTACGTGCATGTCTCACTTGAAGGGTGTGTTGTCTGGCTCCAGCATGGCCTTGTGTCGGAGAATGGCAGGGCCACCTCCTGCGCTGAGGTCAGTAGGGTAAGTGTTGATGTAGTTGGGAGGCGGGCCGTCAAACTTGTTCATTCGCTCCTGCAGAAGCTGCTCCCAGTGCTCTAAAGTCTTCAGCACAGCGTTGCATAGAGGGGAAGTGACTGGCAGGTCTGTGACATAAAAACATAATCATATAGATATCCTGTATGTATACAGTCAACAGCAATACCAATAAATAGTTCATTTATGTATATTTATTACAGCCCAAAGGCTTTAGATTATTTTTGGGGCTGATGCCGATACAATTACAGGGACTAAAAATCTTAAAAATTACTGTTATTTCAGATGCTGTTAAGACGAAGAAATGTAATTGAGGCTTAATATTTACACATATTTATACTACCAAATATATAAAACTTAAATCCAGAAAACTAACAAATTATTTAACATTAATGGAACCAGAACAACTTTTTTCCCACAATGGTTATTCTAAAAAATAATGGTTGAAAAACAAACAATACCGATATGTCAGTAAACGGCTCATATTGACTGATTTTTAATAGCAGACCAATGAATTGATCAGACTCAATTGTTCTTATCCACAAAGTATACTACAAAGAATAAATGCTATTTTCTATTGAATTCAAGGAGCTGCTTAGTATCGACGATGAGCTGAGTGGTACCTGTGAAGTCGAGGCCGGTGAGAGGGAGGAAGTTCTTGACATTGTGATGAGCCAGCTTCACCATGACCAGGCGGATCAGAGACCAGCTATGCACCGCACACAGACAAGCTTAAAGTTAAACTCTGAAGCATAGGTTCCAAAGCTGGATATTCATGATAATAACAAAGGTTGTACCTGTAGGAGTTGGGGTCACAGTGCTCCGTTATCTGTGTGTCAGAAAGGAAGGCGTCATCATCGTCTTCATCATCCTCTGCGCCGCTCTCATCTGAGTCACACAGAGCGTTGCTGTCTGACAGCGGCAGGAAAGGCTGAGAGGGAGGAAATAATGATGGAGGAGAAAAATCGAATTAAAAAGGCAGGCAGAGTGAGAGAGAAAGCCTGAAGACCATGAACAGATAGCAATCGATTCCACAGAGTGTAGGTTGCTTTCAGTTCTTTACTTTGGCCACAAAGTAGTCCCACATGCTCAGCTCGGGGGGGATGAACTTCTCCCTGTAGGCGGGTCTCTCTACGGGCACCGGGGGTGGGTTGACCGGCGTCTCCTTTACGGGGCGACCAGGAACAAGCATCCTCATGTTGAACCTGCGCCTGTACCGGTCTGAGTCCTCTGCTTGGGGCTGAGGGAGAGCCGCTGGATGGAGGAGAAGAAGAATGAAGAGGAGCCCCTTTCAAACCCAGTTAACTCTGATAAGGTCAGTCTGCAGCACACAAATGCTGAGGATGAGCAGAGACTCTGCTTCACTTTAGGAAGGTCAGGAAACAGATCAGAAGGAAGTGAGGTGCATCCCCACCCAGAGCACAGTACACTTTAGATTATACACTGTCTGCGGTTTAACTTAAGAGTTCTCTGACTTTGATTAGTCGTAGCACATGAAAAGAAAATCAACACACTTGGAAAAAAGCAGATACGGATGTGCAAACACTTTGGATGGAGGCACAGGGCAAGACACACTAGGCTGTGCGCACAAACCTGCACCATTATCCTGGATGACTATCTCTGGCATCGCACCAGACAAAACAAGACACAAACCAGAGTGGACAGTGCAGTTAGACACACACATACAACACAGACCAATACATTATAGAATCAGTACCTATTTGATGTAGTGCGTTGCAAAAAATAAACACAGCGAACACATCAGACAATGGTGAATTTGTTAAGCAGTCGAGTGCTAAGCATTTTTTTTTGTATCCACAGCCCTGGAAGGAGGCAAACATGATGAGACTGGTGAATGTAACACGTTTATTGTGTTTAAAAATGGTTGTTTCATTTGGAACATGACAGGGAGGCAGTGTGTTAACATTTATGTATGGCTTTCTTTTTTGTTACATGCATGTACATTCTCAGCAGCGCTCAAAAGGGCAGAGTCTTAACATCTGGCAAAGGGATTCCTATCAACAGGCTGGCATTTAAGACCTCATCCCTCCTCCTCTCATCCAGCTCTTCAACAGGCTCTTGGCTTGGCTGAGAACTATCTCTGTCTCTACAGTGATATAGAGCCTAAATGCCAGCTCATATCTCCCTCCCACACAAGATACAATATGAGCGCAGATAGCTTTGGCCTAATGAATATGGATGAACAGTGTCAAGTTCAATAAACAGCCAAACTACTCAGGAAACCTTCTACAAATCTACAAATCTGACAAACAGCAGAACCAAGAGACACACAAGCTACCATCAGTCTATAATATAGTTACTACTAGAGATGTTCTGATACCATTCTCCCTTTACTTTACTCAGTCCAATACCTGGATTTAACGTATCTGCTGATACCAAATACTGATCTGTTATGAGGGTATTTGGAAAAATAACAACTTATATATCGCTTTTTTACAGCTGCACGCTACTATCCCTGTAAAAAGTGACGATAGCTCATCGTTGTATGGTCTGGCTTAGGTTAAAACAAATACATACATAAAAAAATTAACAACATAGAACCTCTTCAACTGTTAATCTCATTGTATCCTGAACAATGACAATAAAGCTTTATATCTTCTATTTTTTATTATCTAGTTTGACAGTCATAACTGAAAAATAACCTGAATAAATGAACATAGAAATACATAAAAGTTACTTGCTTTAAATAGCTGTTTAGGTGCAGTACTACTTGCATATGGTGCACATCGTCTTTTACTTATTAAACTTTGCAGGGTGAAATATTTCCAAATTTTTTCACTCGCTGTGGTTAATGCTGCACGGTCGGAAATCACTTCTTCATTGCAGCTCGAAAAACAATTCTTTACAGTGACAGTTACAGCAAAACTGCTGTTTGAGAGCGGAGAAGAAAATATGATTCCTGCCAAAAGGAAATTGCAGTTTTATCTGGCTGAAACTAATAAACTTTAAAGGATTGGTATCAGAACATCTCTAGTTATCACCTCTACTGCAAACTTCTGATTTGCAGTAGCTCATATCCATTCACATCCTATATATATATAAATATATATTGAATGGAACCTACAACCTGGACAAAACAGTACTAGTGTAACAACTTCTCAAAGTGTACCTGCTTTAGTCTCAGATTCACACTTAGTCTGAGACGGTTGCTCAGCCTTCGCCTCTGAACAATCCTGGCTAGGCCCAGCAGTTGCTTCAGTGGTACAGCAGAAATGACAATGAGATGCGCAAAAGTGGACATTACAACATATACATGCAATGCAGTACACGCACACAAACGCACGCGCGCGCACACACAGCTGTTGCCTTATAACACTGAACACAGATGACTGTCTTCATAGCACTAGTGGGCTTTGTTGTTTGTAATGGGCATTCAGTAGCAGCTGCACAAAGGAGAGAGGGCTAGGTCAAGCATTTGCAACAATGCAAACCTGTACAATTACCATGCACGGCAATCCTGCAAACCAGCACTGCAATCCACCAGCCCAGTTACTCACAGCTGGCCTTAGTTGCTGGTGCCACAGTGCCCAACCCCTCCGACCTCGAAAGGGCAGGAGGGGGTCGCATGGGGCGCTGGGTTTCTGTGGGGATGGGATTGGGGTTTGGGGTGAGGCTGCTCTGCCCAGGTCTTCCTGTCTCGTCTTGAGACTCCTCTGGCCTGGCTGCCTCAAAGTCAGCTGGCACTGAGACATAGGGCAGAGGGCAAACTAACACAGGAAACTAGACAGCAGCAGCATCTTAGGAGCATCAACAGGACAGGACTGGGTGGAAACTGGGTTAGTATGTAGAGAGACCCAGAGGGATGGGAGCATTGCCTCAGATGTGTGTGATCAGAGATAAGTCAGGCGGTAGAGAGCCAACAAATGGGGTAGAAGAAAACAACAGGGAGAGCAGAATAAAGGGATAAGGACAGATAGTGTAGATCGTGGAGAAGACTAAAGACAACGAAATGATGGTAAGAAAGGTATAAATAATTAACAACTAAATATATTCATCTTTTTACCTGGTGGGGCCTCAGGCCTCTTTGGCTTAATGACGAGTTTGGCCCCTCCTCCAAAGACAGCGGCCCACATGCGGTTGTTGAGGGGATGTGCCGCCAGGCGGAAGAGTTCATTGCTGCTGTGAGTACCCAGGCCGTGAATGAGCAGCGCGAGATAAACAGCCACGACTGCTTCACACAGCAGCACGTTGAGCCTTGGCTGGCCCTCCTCCCTGGCAGACGTCAACAGAGAAATCAGGGACGACACACCTGCAGAGAGAGGACACGCGTACAGACACACAAAAGGGAATTTGTACCATAGATTGATCAGTAATTTGCAGAATACATGAAACATAGAAAAACAAAAAACACTATCTCTGCACAATACAAAATTCATTTATACAACATTTGCAGGATGGCGTGATCAGTCTCTGCCCCTCCGTTTCCTTCCCAGAGGCCATGAAGCTCCTATTATAGAACACCATCTGCCTCTCTGTATAAACACAGACTGCCTGCTTTGCTCTACTCTTCCTCAGACTCTGGCTTTTATCCTCTCAATCATGTCTTTGATGCTCACCCGTACATCTTTGCTTCCTGTGAGGACTCTGGAATATGAACTTGTGTTGAACTTAGTTTCAACCTCTTTAAAACTATTTCTTCAGAGAATTGCACCACAAACAAGCAGAACTTCCGAGCTGAGTTGTTCCTCTTTTGTTTTATTTTCTGCCTTAACTATATAATCTAACTCAATTTGACCAGAATAATTCCCATGGTTGGTAAAGCAGTTACCTGGCCATTGTGCAGGAGCGGAGTTGGGCGTTACATGTTCCTCGATGCTTTCTGTGCGAAGTCTTTTCCTCTCACTGAGCAACAGGCCCTGGTAAACCATCCCTGTAAACTGGCTGGCCTCTGTCTGGGTGCTGCAAAGACAACAAGAGAACTGTCAGCCAAGAGTCTCAAACACACAAAACAAATTCAACATTTTGGGAAATTTGATGAGTTAGATAGTTTTCTTTACTAGAATGAAATAAGAAGACAAAGACATTTCTCTTTTCAGTACTGGAGTCAGGATGTGTTTTGGACAAGCTCAGCTAACAAATACTTTAATAAACAAAAACAGCCACGAGAATGTACCTTAAGGTGACCAAAAAAGAATCTATAGTGCAGTAAAACATTTTAGTTTTAAAGTATGTGAATCAAATCTTGCTGCTGGGACACAGTTACCTGTAGCTGTGGCTGTCACACAATGCTTGATAGATGCAAGCAGACAGAGATGCTGCTAGTGTGTGTAGAGCGCTGATCTGAGGGTGAGAAACGGACATTTCATTATTCAACATCTGAAGGAATGACTTCAGATGACTGCAGAAATCTTGTGTCCCTAAATATAAATGAGGATGATTTAAATTAGAGTTCTAACCCGATCATCAATTATGTCAGGATGCGGCGGGCCGTCCAACAGGCTGACGGTGTGGAGAATGTCGTGAATGTGGTTGCTGAGGTGGAGAACGGGATTCGCTATGACAGTCTTGGTGGGAGCGATGGAAGCTGATAGAAGAGGCAGTGTAGTCGGCAGAGGCAGAGGAGACTGGAGCTGTTTCACTGTGGTCTCCTACAGAGTGAGACAGGGGAGGGGAGATTTGATTTTGCAGACTAGAAATAGCTTTGCATGAATCCTGTAGAGGCCCGCGATGTGTGTGTATATATATATATACATGTGTACCTGCTGGCTCTCCTGCAGAAGGAACAGAAGCTCCATGCGAACCGAAGTGACTCCTCCTCCCTTGGCCCCGTGGAGGCTGCAGTAGGACAGAAACACCCTCAGCAGGGCCTGGTTCTTCCTCAGCCACGCCTTACGCCTCTCGGAGTGCTGCTGCTTGGCCTGAAGACGGCGTCGCTCCATCTGGTGACGCTCGTAGGCCCCGGCCTCCGTCTGCTCCATGGCCTCGTCTGATACGTCCACTGACGCCGTGCGCTCTCTCCACCGCTCCACCTCTGCATCCTCCTCCTTTCCCTCCACCTTTGTGTTAAGGATATTTGTGGAAGATGGTCAACCAGGACGAGTTACACACTTTTCATAACTACCGATTACACGCAATATTATCAAAGTGTACCTTGTAGTTGCAGATCATATGCATGCCTGCTATTTCTTTCTCCAGCCAATTGTAGAGTTGAAAACGTAGCTTCCCCCCGTCCACCTCGAAACCTGTGGCCAGTGTACGCAGCTCTGTCATGAGGATTTTCAGACAGGCACGGAACTTCAGCTGCTCTGCAATGACATCCACCTCCGACTCGCCCTGAAATATGAGAGAGGGAGTTACAGTTAAGCATTTAAATGGCTTTAATTCAAGGCCATAAGTGGTGTCAGGGACTGGTTATTTGGGTAGAATGGACTTTGCAATAGATTCTTTAATTTCAGGGCAGATTTAAAATATATATATTTTCCATGTTCCTACCTGTGAGTCTGCTCTCTGTAGTTTGGGCCTTCCACTCTCTGAGCTCCTGTCTGCTTTGGACTCAGACTCTGGTTTCTTCATTGTCAGACCGCCACCATCATCATCATCATCATCATCATCATCATCATCATCTTCATCATCTCTCTTGTCATCTTCCCAGTCCAGCTTCAGGTCATTGTCCTCCACCTTGACCAGAGGCTGGCTCCAGTCCAACCCTCCCCCACTATCATTTCCTCCCCAGGCAGGGGCAGGGAATCCTGGTGCGCTCCAGTCCAAACTGCCCTGGGTGCCATTTTCCAGGGGTTGGGTTGAGTTTAAGTTGCCCTTGGAAGAAGCTTTGCTGAGAGGCGAGGAGCCAGATCTCTTGGTAACTTTGGGGATCTTGGATAGCACTTCCAGAGCCAGAACTGGGCAGCCCACCTACAGAAGATTTAGATATGATTAAAGACTCTCAACACTTGCTACTATCAGGCAGGGACAAGTGCAGAGAGGAGGTAGATAGAATGGTCTCGACTTTATCAGAAGAATTGGATGTGAACAAATGGTAATATTACTGATGAGCCCACCTTGAAGTGTGCATTGGCTGTAGTGAAGAACAGTTTGCGCTCTATAAGGTTGATCTCATCCGCGCTGCTCTTCTCAGTGGTGACAGTTGTCACTGGGGCCTCGGCAAGGTGGCGACGGATAATCAGCGGGTGTGTCCTCAGGTAGTTATAAAAACTAAACACCACAGGGTTGCAAGATTTCACCATCTCATCTAACACAGATAATAAAGAAGAGGGAGACCAGGAAAAGTCTTTAAGAATTGCACAAAAATAATAAACACAGCAACCAGGTTTCAGTGGATCTGGTCCCAATCCTCTCATCATGTAATACCAACTCAAATGCCTACAAGCAACTGACCAGGATTCTCATCATCCTCTTTGGGGATTCGCTCAAGCAGTGTGTCCAGAGCTCGAGTGTAATCCTTCATAATCCAGTAGGCTATGCTGCGGAGGAATGGGTCCGGGTGCAGTCTGGAGCAGTGGTAGCCACTTCCATCTTTGTTACAGCCCAGGACTTTCTCATACAGGAGGCCCTGGCAAGTGGGTGAGTTCTCAAAGTCGGCCTCATACAACCTGGCTACTATCATGGCTAACTGGAGATCGTCCATCTTCTCCATCAGCACCTAGACAACAGAAGAGACGTGGGACTGGATTAAAACTGCAGATTGTAAAAGAAATATAATTAGGTTAATGTTTAAGTATTTTACTTATACCAACACAATATATGGAATTGAAGCAAACAAAATTCATACTTCTATTTTTTATGGTTATCTACATATTTTGTATAGAAACCATAGGCCAAGGAAAACTGTGAAGGCTTTTCATGCATCTTATCAGTGTGATTCAGACATGTGATGTAAAGGCTGCAGAATATTCAGCTCTCTAAACAACAGATATCTGCACTGTTATTGATGTAGTCATCTCACTCTCATTCAGACGAACCTGTCCACCCACCGATATTCTATTTCATGTTGTTTACGCTCTAAGTGAAATGAAAATTGAGTGTCGGAGCACAGAGTAATCATTCAGGTTTGTGTATCTTGTGGGTTATTAAATGTACAAGTGTGTGAGTGTTTGTTGTTCCCACCTCTATGGCGTCTTTGAGGGATCCAGCCAGTAGAAAGAAAGCAGCAGCCTGTTCAAAGCGCTGCTTTCCCAGCAATGAGAAAGCATTTTTCAGGGCTGCCTTTCGCCAGCGATCTTCAGTGAAGTTATTTTTGAAGAACTGAGTCATCTTCTCGTCATGCTGAGACCTGAGAGAAGAAAAACCACACAGTTCAGAATCCCATCATTTTTCTGTAAGAGTCTTCGTTGGGATTTAACGCTATAACTCATTTAAAGTCGTACCTGAAGAGCCCCCACAGGACAGCTTTCTTCTTCGTGGCCAAGTAGAACAGAGCAGCATCTAAAGGGTCATTGTGTCTCTGGAAGGCAGCTTTACCGATCTGATTACACACAAACAGCGTATTTGAATCAGTCATTTCCGTTATTGGGTCAAATTAATTTAAGTGCACTTCAAAGACAAAATAAGAATCAAGTAGAGATCTTCCGATATTAGCTTCTCAGCTGCTTCACACTTATTCTAAATGTTCACTTTAGGAAACGAATATGAGAAACTTAGAAGAGAGAAGACCAAATGTCTCCGGATACAATAAATGTATCACTGACTTTGAACTTTGCAGACAGTGCAGGTTGAACAGAGCAGAGCAGATTCAAATGACAGGAACAACTGATCCAGTGTTAATTTCGTTGACGATAACGAAAAATATTCGTTAACGCCCCTTTTCCCATGACTAAGACGAGACGAAGACGTAACGAAATGGATCTTTGAAAATAAAAACTATGACGAAATCTATTTTAATTTTCGTTAACGAGACGAGACGAAACGAAAATGTTGGCGGTTGACTAAGTCAAAACTATTTTTAAAAACATAATCGTATCAGGCCGTCATGAAGTACCCGGAGCGGCGAGTGTGTGTCTGTGTGTGTGTGCGTGTGTGTGTGTCTGCCAGACAGCGCACCGGTCCCGAGGCTCCGCCCCCGCGCACTCGCTCAGAGAGACAGTGGGATCAGAGCTCGTTCACCTGAAGCAGGCCGGTCACTGACTCACAGGCTGCTTCTTAACTATGGAAACAGTGAAAACACAGAGTTCCTCTGGTCTCAGCTGCTCTGAGATCAGCGCCGCAGCTTCTGGATCAGAGCAGAAGCTGCAGCTGGTTTCTACCGAGCTGCAGTTTCACTGTCCGCCTCCAGTCTGATCTGCTTTCACTTTTTGTTTTCACATTTCGCCAACGCCAACTAAAATATATAGGCTGCAGCTATATGTTTTTATTTATTTCAAAATAGGGTACTTCTTATTTCATACATTTCCCACAAATATGGGGATGACTCAAATAACCCTACATAGTTCTGCGTTTAATTTATTTCAAAGTAGGCCTACACTTGCCTGTGTATTTTCTTCTCCTCTTCATAAGCATTTGGTGTTTCCCTTTGTTGTAACAGGTAAAAATAAATAAAATGTCAACAGTTTTCTTTATTGTTGTTCTATAATTTCATAAATGCAATAATCTACAGATTAGTATAGTATAACTTTATATAAAATTTTATCAGCTTTGTTATCAAATATGTTTTGCGGCTCCAGACAAATTTTATTTGGGGGAAGAGGGGGCAAAATGGCTCTTTTGATAGTAAAGGTTGCCGACCCCTGCTATAGACCTATAGGAGGGACATCTAATGGACAACCTAAGAACTGCAAGCTAGACTAGTACGCAGCTGTAGACACAACACAGGGGGTCCCTGGACCTGAGAAGGGAAGATAAGGAGTTTAATGTGGCTATTAAATGTGACTAAAACTAGACTAAAATGTAATTTGTTTTCGTCGACTAAAACTAGACTAAAATGTAATTTGTTTTTGTCGACTAAAACTAGACTAAAATGTAATTTGTTTTCGTCGACTAAAACTAGACTAAAATGTAATTTGTTTTCGTCGACTAAAACTAGACTAAAACTAAGAAGGATAAAAATAACTAAAACTAGACTAAAACTAATATGCATTTTCTTCAAAAGACTAAGACTAAGACTAAATCAAAAATAGCTGCCAAAATTAACACTGAACTGATCTGAATCCTCTGTTTTAATGTCTTGGTTTTGTTAAGACATGCTGCTTTAAATTCTGTGCGTGTTTTTGCGTGAACCTTGTATGAATAAATGTGAATTTGTTTCGATACCTTTTCCACCATTTTCCGCAGGGTGTTCATGTTGCGAATCCACCAACCCACTCCAACAGCTCTGAGCTCAGACCACTGTGGGTCTCCTCTCTGCATGGCAGGGATCATGTTGAGAAGCTCCTCTTCCGCTTCGGAGTGGAAGGCCCATGCAAAGTGGCACGTTGATAGACCTGGCACGATGACAGACAGAGGTGAAGGGAAAAGGAGATATCTGAAGTTCAGAAATCTATATTTCATATTTTTGTGTCACACCAGTAGTGTAATGAGCAGTGAGCTTTACCCTGGTGGAGCAGCTGCATGCGGTACAAAGGGGGCAGAGAGGTGAGCAGGCAGGTATGGAGACGCATGGCCAGCATGAACCTCAGCCCACACTCGTCCAGAGCCTCACCACCTATAAAACACAAAACCAGAGGGAACTGTCAGCTTTGTCACTGTTATTCCACAGAGACAATCATTAAAATCAGCCAGAAAGCACAGACCTGTACAACCCCAGTATCACTTCAGTTCATTGAATCCTGTGTCTCTTGTCCCTGAACCTTCTTACCCCCCCCTGTGCTTACTTAGCCCTGGAACAACCTGCTAATGTCTTCCTCTCAAAAGACTAAATAAAATCAGATGGAAAATTGGAAGAAAAAAAAAGACAAGGATAATGGAAAACGTGCTGAGTCTTGTTTATATGCAGTTAAAGAGGAACCGCCTAAGCACTGCTGTTTATGTTAATGAAGATTTGATGGCTGGAGATGAACCATGTTCAGGAACACACAATCAAGAAAAATTATGCTGAGTTTTTATTTTTGTCTATAACCTCTCGTCAACTTTAATACAATATTATCTCTAACAAAGGGAAACAGACTGGTAGACATTAGAGCACGTCAGCAGGTTTGGTTGCATCTTGTATCTTTCTGTACATACAAAACAAGGTGATACTTTATTCATCCACAAAAGTAAAAGACCTGGCAGATGAGAGACACAGCTCAGTGTCTCAATGGAGGACACCTCACTGAGGAAGAATCTCATACATGAAAGCACCGACATATGTAACAGACCCTCCTCCTTTCACCCACTGGCTCTCAGATCAGACAATTTCAATGGATTACAAATCCCACGCACCGGTCTAAAGACTTGGTGACAGGGGCTAGTTACCTATGAAAATAAACCTAACTGACTTACATGAAAAAACTTAAATAAATTAATGTCACAACAAAACGTACAAACTTAAATTGCCATGGGTGACTGTCACGTTGATTGGAGCATTAAAATCTACACTTAAAAACTGTCAAAACAGCTAAAACTAAACTTTTCTTTTTTTAAAGAACACACTGTGGGAATCAGGGAACGTGATCAGCTAACTCCATACTTTGATGTATAATTCAGAGAGAACTGAAAAGAGGATCTAGCGTCAGACATAACAACAGATAAAGAAAATGCTGATTGTTAAAACTTATTTCAATGCCTTGAGACAATTTTGGGAAGAGTGTATTCACTGTGGTTTGATTGTCACACGCAACCATCTACACTGACCTGTGTACTGCTGATCAGTGGAACTCGTGACCTCAGCACTGGTGGTTGCGACGGTGTCAGCCAAGGCCACCAGGAACATCTGCTCGAGTCTGGTCAGCCCTGGTAAGCTGGAGTGCATGAGGTGACTGGATAATACCTGGACACACAAAGGACAATTGTAAGTAAGGCTTAAAGTTACACAATGATCAGAGACTGATGGATTTTACAATGTCAGGCATCCCATGTATTTTTAATCCCTACATGATCATTACTTTACTCTTTCCTCCCGATTGCTGTCCCTTCAGAAATTACAAACTCAAGATTACCATTACTGTTAACAAGATGTTACATGGTTATAATTTGGTATAACAACATAATTATTCTCTTACTCCCATACTATTTATTATTTACTTTTATATATTTAAAGAACAAAAAACAATGTATATTTTAGGGTTTTATCAATGATAGGCCAGCAAAGTGAAACTGTAAAGTGATACCTGGGCGTGTTCTGGTCCGAAGTAAGTGGGTCCATATTGAGAGAGGTTAATAACTCGAGACTTCTTATCTGGTTTTTCTGAGGCAAAGTTTACAAAGTCATCTGTGGTGACCGCTTGCACCTGATAACACAAGAGAACAATTAGTTATAAGCAGCAGTGAACTAGACCATTGACAACAAAATCCAAGTTTGCTCAACTACCAACCCCGAAGAGGTCAGCATACTGGTCCCCTGTGGACGTCTGTCCTCCATCGCCATCCCCCACTTTGGCTCCCTTAGCAGCATCTTCAGCTCCCTTATATGAGGTGTCTAGATCAGCCTGCATGAGTGCGTAAAGGGGCAGTGGAGGGATGGAGTTAATCTCTGTGTAGTCCCTGCCTCCGTCACGGCCTGCGACAATGGTGTCTTTCGCTGTGCTGCCAGTCACACTGATGGTTCGGGACAGATGTCTCCTGGCTCCGCCCTCACCGGCCTCCACATCCCTCACCACAGCAACTTCCCCGGCAATGCACTTCACCAGGTGAGCAAGGATGGCCTATATATAGAGGAGCAATTGGTTAAACAGTGTATACAACAATGTAGGTTAGATAAGCTAGATCACTACATGTCCAACATTTTTAGGAGAGTGTTTGTCAGCATCTGTCTTTTTGAGTATTCTACTTCAGATTAGGCTTCATTTTACTATTACCCTCTACACTTGGCATATTACTGATTTGTAGAAACAGTAAAAACTCACCTTGGCACGGCGAACCTTGCCCAGGTCCATGAGTTCTAGCAGCTGTGTGGGATGGTACTGGGGTAGAGTTGGAGACAGGGAGTGGGCCGCCTCAAACAGTCCCCCTTCCTGAAGTCCAGCCGGCGCACGAAGGGCCTCGTCCACTGCAATGTTTCCTTCAAACACACTCTTGGACCTGGTTCTCCCTTCAAAGACTGAGGAGGACCCAGCAATGTCTGCGGATGAGAGGTTGCCCTCGTCTCCCTCACCAGGCTTCTTGTCCTGATGCCACTGGGCATACACATGCATCTCACAATCCATGCCCACAACTAGGATGCCGTCCCTTACCCAGGACAGAGAGACTGGCAGAGATGGTGTGCCATCCACTGAGGACAGGAGGTCCACAGACCGAAGCAGGATCCAGCGTGAGCGGATCCCCTGTTTGATACTGCCCCCTAGAGGAAGGTTAATGACAGCCACTCCCTCCTTGCTGTACGTCTGCTCGTTGACCATGCCAGAAATACGGCCATACATGAGAATGTTGGATCCAACCCCCACAGTGAGGATGTGAGATCCATCCTCCTTCGACAGCCAGTCCAGATGAACATAGTGCTTTATGTTGGGGGAGCTATGGTCTCTGGTCATGTACAGGTCCGACCTGGTGTGGAAAACATCATTATTACAAATATAAAAAATATTTAAAAATATTCATACATAATCAATATATAATATAAACACTAGTCATCCTGACCTGCTGTAGACAAACAGGTTGGAGTCCACACTGACTCTTGGATCCAGGGTTGACGAGCTCCTTGTGAACTCATCCAAGTGAAGAGTTTGCTCTAAAACCCACTCAGAGCCACCGGTGGACTCACACTCGTAAATGGAGACATGCATAGAGAAGTCTTTTGCAGAGCCCTGCAGCTGAGGACAAGAGGAGTGTTTACTTCACACATGTCATCTCTTAGGAAAGGTCACAACCAGTAGTCAACCACGAATCATCAGCTCATAAAAATAACTCATCAGTGTCCTGTGGTAAACCCAGACACAAGCTAGACTGCTCTGCATAAACCTCAACTCAGCTCATTCCAATCCAGCTCCATATGATTCAAATACGTAAAGCAATGGATTTAGATGATCAGACAGTCAGGTTTTATCACTTCTGTTTCACTTAAGTCCAATGACTGTTTACACAGATTCTTAACAAGCTGCAATGTATCATATGCATAATGCATGTGTTTATGTAATCTAGTACTTCCCTCACCCCTCTGCTTTACATAAATATGCATTTGTATGCTGACGTATTGAATTGTTATCCATTTGTGCAGGGTCAAGACTATAGAGCCGAATGGTATTAATTCACAGAATTTACATTTTTATTGCAGTTTTACATCTCATGGTGATTGCCATAGAATTCAAAGAAAACACCATTAAAAAAACAAACTCTAATTTCCTACCTGTCCTTGTCGTGGCTGTTTGAAGGCCACAGCCAGCCGCCCGATGTAGGAGCAGGACACAGCTACAGGCCGCCCCGACACACACACAGCACTGTTGTTATCATCCTCCTCGTTCATCAGGGCCCAGGGCTCCCAGCGGTAAGCCCTGTTGTCATGCTCATTCTCACTGTAGCCGTCATCGCCCTCCACAGCACAGTGCCAGAACCGCACGCGAGAATCCGAGCAGGTTGTGACAATCAGGTACGGAGCCAGACACACAGGGTAGATAGAGGAGGAGCTGAGGTGACCTGGCAGAAAGAGGAGGCAGAACAAAAACAGAAACATGTTTAAAATAAATGTGGAAAAATTTGGGACCATTTTGTTTAAATTGCCGACTTGTGTATCTAATCGTTTGTGTGCCTATCCAGACCTGCAGAGGGGGTTGCCCTGGTAACCTCCACGCCGTGGGGCAGGTCGAGTCGCTTGCTGTACACCAGCTTGGAGCTGAGGATGAGTTTGCTGGCTGACTGCAGGTTGGCAGTGGAGGATGACCGTGGCAGGGGTCTGATAGGAGAGGTCTCAGGAGACGAGTCGGCATTCAGGGCTTGATTGGGAACCATTAGCTGACTCTGGGAGCTATAATCTGGGCTTGGTTCATCTGGACACAGGGAGACAGGATTATTATAGTGTAGATTTACCCATTGGAAGCAAAATGTAAGTGTGGCAATAACTGCTCAGCTATGTTTAACCTCCACTCACCCACACAGGCCTGCACAGATTTCAGGTGCAGGTGCCACATCTGCAGGACAGAGTTCCTGTTGAGATCCTTCTCTATCATCACCAGAAAGAACTTCTCAGAGAATGGGGGAGGTTGATAATCTGGATATAGTTAAATCACAATATTAGCTACTTATAAGGACAATCAGGTTTGAAATCACATCACGAAACAAATGTACAAAGAGTTTTCATTTAATAGTGTTCTATACCGTCGCCAGATGGAAAGGTCGGTGCAAATGCTTCTGGCTCTTTCTGCGGCTTGTAGCCGAGAATGAAGTCTTCTTGGAAGACGTGCAGCAGCTGGGTGTTGGCGCCACACTGGATTCACATGGACATCACACATGTTACTATCTCAGCTGATCTGAGGGTTTCAGGATTTAAAGATGAGTTTGGTGTTAAAAAAAACAAACAAAGCAGCTCCTTACCTGGTTTGTGATGACATCCAACTCTATGATACACCCAGGTCTGGCAGTGGACTGCTGGCTGACAATGTTGAACACTTCGCCCACCAGTTTCTAAAAATGGGGATATAATATTCATAGCATAAATAAATTAAGGCAGCGTAAAAAATTATATTAAAAGCTCATAGATATTGAAATGCCAGCCTCAACAACTTAATATCTGTGAATGATGTGGTTACATTAGTATTTTAAGGTTGCCATGAACACAATTTGGACTCCATTCATGGTCGTCTGTGATATTTAATTTCAAGGCTCAGAGTGTGAGACTTAAAGATCCAGGTGCATTAAAATCACAGAACAGCGATTCCCCAATCCAAATGGGCAAAGCATGAATTTTGTGTGCGCACTCACAGACGTTTCAGGATCTGACAGCTCATCCAGTAATTTTCTGGCATCCACCACCGCTTGATAGAGACGTAGGTTTTTGCCATCTGATGCCACGAAGCAGGCGCTGGCACTGTTACAGTAAGTTCCTGAGGGACACAACACAAAGTTTGTTGGAAAGTCAAGCAGTGCAAAAGAATGTATTAATTACAGTTTGGTATATTAAAAATAAATGGGGTGTTTACCGAGCACAGAGCTGGGTACGAGGGTGGGTAGCCAAGCAACATTGCTGAAAGCGGAGGTGTGGAGGGAGTTGATTCGGGCCAGTTCGGAGACACCTCCAGTGCAGGACAGGGGTCCAATATGATCCACCCTCCACAGGATCAGCTCACTGTAGATGGCGTTAGGGTCATGGAAGGTCCTTGTAGCTGCATTACGAAGCTGCTTCCTACTGATGCACAAGTAAAACGATCAGAACTCATCTGTGGCATTTCAGGTATGTACTCGTAACACAAACAGACACAAGCTAGAAGTCTATCTGCCGTTTCTTCCTCTCTGTTCTTTACCTGGGAAGTCCCTTTGGTATGGGAAAGGTAGGAGGCTGCTCTCCCTCCAGGCTGCCAGGTGCTGAGGGAGGCGTGAGCAGGGCGTTATGATGAGAGGAGGTCAGCAGCAGTGGCAGCACTGTGTGGCAGGCTTGGTCGTTCAGATGAAAGCGGTGGCCACAGTACCGGAATTTATGAGATACAGTCAATACGTTTGCGAAGGCAGAGCGCTCGGCAAATGTCACTGCCCACTGCAGAGAGAAGGCGGCAAGAACTTGTTATGAAAACATTACATTACGAAATGTCAAACTTTGCTTCTAACAATCCTTTACCTGGTTGAGGGATCCATCAACATGCTTGGAGACCATCATGACAGCAGGACTGATGCCAGGGCGAGGGTTGAGAGCGTTGGCCAGGGAGTGTGAACCCAGGCCGGCCGACACTGAAGCAGAGTGGGCGACACGTTGAACCATTCTCCCCTGGTCCGCTGCCCCGGCACTGTCACCCTCGGTCCAAGTGCACGCGTACATCAGGATGTTTTTACTCAGCGAGTTGGCATCGCCCGTTGGAAATGCCACTGGAATACGGGAAGAGAAGGACACCTGGCGGGAGAGTTGGAGGAAATAAAAACCATAAGGGACAGACACATGTTCTCTGCAGTCTGCCAGGCTTTTAAGACCTGTATAGACCTATAGAGACCTTTAAAGCGCCAGGATCTACAGTGTGGAAAATGATTAGGACGCCCTAGTGAGCGACTCGTGAGTTCAGACTGAGGTTGGCAAAACAAATGAGGTCGTTATCTCTCCTCCTGCTTTTTCATTAGTGAGGATCACAACATGTACAAAACATTCTGGTAGAAGCTAGATTTTGCATTTTAAGATGTCGCCAGTTGTCGCTTTCACCAGATGATGACTAGTATCGCTTATATCGCCTGTCGTTAATTAATGGTAATTCTGTGAGCAACATTATTAGAGGCTAAATTTTAAATTGTGTTTTGTCTCGTTGAAGTGAGCTCTGCAGCCATTGCCTGTCCTCAGCCATAGGTTGGTTGGCTGTGAGTGAAGACGCGTAACTCTGTAACACAACTTACAACTGCAGGTGGAGTGACTGTGTTACAGGAGTCACATTCTGCCAGTTAAACATTTATCTATTAGTCTTACATATGGCTTGAGAAGTGCTGTGTTACCTTACATTATGCTACACTACTGCCACTGTGTGTATGAGCGTAGAGAAGAGGTAAAGAGATTTCCGATTTTTTGCTCACCTGAACCTGTCTGAAGATGCCCTGGTTGAATTCGTCCAAGTACTTTACATGCCAAACCAGGAAAGATCCATCGGTAGGATGTATGGTGAACAGCATGTCTGGGCTCTTGTTCCACTCTGTGATCAGAGTCTCCATCTTCCTCTCTAGCAACATGGAGGGTAAAGGCATGCTGGAGCTGGATCCCGGGGAGGACGCCTTGTTGCTTCCCTGCTCCCCTGACTCAACATCTTCACCTTGTTCTGATGAGGCTTTATCGGATATGTCGTCTAGGTCTAAAATAACAAAAAATATATTATTATTGTATTTTTTGAAACAAATGTGTTCAATAAATGAGTGTTGGCCTGGTTGAGGGACATACCAAAGTCAAACTTCAAATGGGATCCCTCAGGGTCCAGGGGATCCTCAGTAGTCTGGTCCATCTGCTGTTCAGAGAACTTACGGAGCTGCAGCATAAAGAGGTCCATGGAAGTAGTGAAGCTAAGGTCCTTATTGTTAAGCCAGTGAACCACAAAGCCGCCGCCACCGGAGCCATCGTCTGGGTTGAACACTGCAGAGTCGGCCAGCACTGCTGGGATATCTGACAGAGGAGGAGGGAGGTAGGAGGAGGGAAAAGATTTATGGATAAGAAGCTATTTCTGCTGCATCATTATTTGGTCATCGATAATCACTACTACAAAACGATGTCATTAAAGACATTATAGAGCAACCCTAGATGATCAACATGTATGGATCTATGGTGAAGAAATACACAAATACTTTGAAATAAGTTCCAACCAAGACGTCGTACCTGTGTTGGGGTTAATACTGGCAGAGATGTGAAAGTGACACAGGGCATTGGCGTGATGAGCGATGTGGCGGTGAGTGTGAGTGTCCTGCGTCCCGAGCTGAGACGGCAGCAGCTCACTATGTGCCACCAGTGCAGAGGACCGTCGTCGACCGCGGCGCAGATGCTTCAGATGGTGGATTGACTGATCAAGCAAAGCACATGAACACAGGTTTTTTAGTATTTCTGATCAGACATATTATATATATTATATTTCCTTCCGTGATTCATTCCTGGTGAGATCTGACTAAGTAAGTGCACCTCTAAAGCATGCTGGATCTTGTCTTTATTGCCTGCCAAGCCTGGCAGGCTGGAGCTCTGCGAGTTCTCAGAGATCTGTCCCCCGAGCAGCGTGTCTTCTGGAAGCAGCGTCTCTGACCACATTCTACACACGCCATCCTCGCAGGACGTCAGCAACACATTGCACACTGAACCTCTAGAGCAGGCAAAACAAACAATTTTAATGATCAGTTATGACTTATGACCCTAAAATATTCAGTCAAAATACCTTACAGCATATTATGGAAATAAATCATTTATATTATGGAAGAAAGTTAAGTGTCAATGTGATTCTAAACATATATATATCACTGGTATCTACACCATCAAAAAAAAACAATGCATACATAAATGCTCACGGTGGACATTAATATATTAATTATACACTAGAAAGAAAAACAAGTGTAAAGTGGGAGTGCAGGTGGGAGGAATGAAATTTAACAGCTCCAGATTCTCATGAGAGCATGAGAGTACATAACCAGGGTGGACTAACTGTTTTAATTGTCTTGCTGGCTGCGCTAAATTCAAATTTATGTCTTCTTATTAGAAACAGGCCTCAATACCAGTTCATAAACACATGACTCAAAGAGCAAACCATTTCTTGTTGCTGGCCACCCTCACACTGTGAATGTGTGTGTGCGAGTCTTTTCTTACTTGGGCATGAACTTGCTGGTCTTCCTCCAGGACATACCAGTGACCGAGCGAGGATGCGCCAGGTAAACAAAGGAGAAGTTGACAGGAGGAGGCTTTTTATCGGAGGGGTCGTGGACCACAACAGCAGATCGCCAGCCCGTGGTGGGATACCACACCTTAAGTAAACAGTCATCCTGCGTGTGCAAACAGATGTGAGTGAGCATACATTACATGCAAACATCACCACAGGCCTTACGCTAAAATAAATGTTCAGAAAGCTTGCAACGTGAATCCTACCTTCCCAACTGTTGCAATATACTCGCCATCAGGAGACCACTTCGCAATGTGAACAGATGCAGCAGTTCTGAGAGAAACAAAAGCATTTACAATTATAGGAGCTATATTCACTTCTCTAAAAGAACCCCAGAAAAAAAACCTGGGGCTTTTCTTGCCAGCTTGTAAATTTCAGAGAGACCATTTCCCCATTCTAGTTGCTTTCCTGAGCATGAACATGTGTCATCAGTTGGCAATTATCAGTCAGGTATCACATGTCTGTTTACACAAGTTAAAGCACAGGACACAGATTCAAAAGAATGGCTCACAACAATGCATAAACACCTCTCATGTCAGGCTGTGTGCAGATGTGGTTGGATAATCAGTAACCTTCTATAGGTTGTTATTAGTCAAATTATGCAATTCTACAAGCTTCAAGAAGTTAGCTTTCAGAGAAAGACAGACACTTTCTGTTCCTCTTTCACTTTCAACAAGCCAAAGTGAAAAAACAGTGAACAGAACGAAATAGTTTCCTCGAATCCTCAAAAATTTACAATTTAAATTAAAATAAATATATATAATAAATATTGTCAAGGATGATCAATTTTTCACTTAAAATTCTAAAATCCTCTGACAAACCTGGCAAACAGAAAGCTTTTCCTAGCTTGGTATTTACAAGACAAAGAACAAGAGTTGACAGAGGAAGGAATGACAATAATTAATAAAAACAGCACAAAGTGACCATCTTCTCCAAAGCTTCCTCTGTGTGACAGGACTTGGCTCTTAGGATTCGATTCTGATCTGATGGACATTACTGTGAAGCCGCAAGGGCTTTATTTACACGGCAATAGTGTCAGATGCTTTTACAGTATGCACAAAAGCAAAAACGTACTTGCACTGCCAGACACAGTTCCAGTCATTAAGGACAGGGTGGGGCTTGTCCTCATTCAACTGCCCATCTTCCTCCTCTATCAGGGCATCTGCCAGCGGAGGAGCCCACAGTTGGAGCCGCTCGGTTGCTGCTAGGATACGGTTCCCTGAGGACACAAAAGCATTATCTTACACACCTCATGTCTCACACCGAATACTACAGTACAGAGAGCCACATGCACACCCTGACTCTTACATAACGCACGTCATCCCAGACAAACCAAAGAGGCCTGTGAGTGGGAGCTGTGAGTAGGAGCTGTGCGTAGCGTGGATTGATTCAGTCGGACAGTCAGTGAACACAGAAAGCACAAGCGTACCTTGTGGGTCCCAGGCCAGGTTGTAGGTGATGGCATCGAGGAAGAACTGTCCTGTCTTTTGCCACTGATAGTTAAGCTGCTGTTAGTGACAGAAGAGCAACACAACCCATGCAATGTTACTGGCAGTGTGATTACACTCACTGGGTATTGATTTAAACGTCTATAAGCAGCATGTCTAGAATGCTGACACTCGTGCTCACCTTATGCCGTTTGTTTGGGTTGGCGGAAAGAGGTTCGAAGATGCAGACTGTGTTTCCATAGGACGCAGCGATCTAAAAATAAAGAGATGTGTTCATCATCAAAACATTACTCACCCCATCAGTGCTTCTGCACAGTCATTCCCATAGGAGAGGGGTGAGTGGTGCAGGAAATCAGGACAGCAAAGAGATGAGAGCATGGCCGTACAAGACAGTAGCGAACGTGGGCTTAAATGTCCTTCGTTATGAAAAGCATAACTGATCATGCTTCCTGGCTATAGATGGGAACATGAAAACTAAGAGTGGGAGGGTGCAGTCAACACTTACCCTGCCAAGCTGGTGGGAGCACTCCACGCAGCCCACCTGTATGTTTCCATTCTGAGCTCCAGGGATAATTTGCACACACTCAAAGTCACTGGCCAAGATCACCACATCACAACCGGAGCCATAGGCCTGAAAAGAAATGACACATGAGCACAAACTGAATCAGATTGGGCCACAATAGACAAATTAAATCAAACAGCTGGCACTCATGCATGGTAAATATCCCTGCAAAATACTATTGTGAATGCATATAAATTGGTTGTACAATATAATGGAATATAAATAACTGAAAGCAGAGCATAATAGCACTTAATTGCACAATATGAATATTGCATTAGCAGAGCAAGATATTCCAGCAGCACAAGCCACTACAGTGTTGGCAGGTTGTGGTGGTAGCATGAACACCACAGAATAAAATGTAGAATAAAAAGCTTACTTACAAACCCAGTACTTGATACAAATTTAATCTACTCATGTGCTTTAAAGAAAAAACATGCAGCACGTGTTTATTCTTCACACTCGACAGGCAGACTTGTTTTAAGATTTGGATTCTGGGCGGGAAGGTAAAGTGATACGAGGGCGGCTTCCAGCAGCCAACCATGTGCAGAACGGCAGCAATGACAGCAGCACCTGGGAGACAGGCAAGCTGGCCTCGGAGCAGCAGTACTTTCAGTGTGACGCCGGGCGTCTTTCATTATTCACGAGAACAGGAGGAGAGGCCGGTAACCACTGGGTCACACACAACAGGACAGCATTACGGCCAGTATTATAATATGAAGTGACAGGTGGGGATTAAGTTATGGTGAAGGCTGTCATAGGATTAGGCTTCACATGCAATGATGTCGAATTTGAGAGAGACAAGTAGGAGGGGCATGAGGGAGATGTGGCCTGTGCTGCTTTATTACTACAGCATTTGCTCCTGCACATTACAGCTGGAATTAAAACTGGTCACCGTCACGCAGTGTCTCGGACTGCTCTGCACCTCTCTCCCTCTCTCTATCTCACATACACATATGTAAGAGAATGTGTGGGTCCATCCTTCTCTCTTTGTAATTTGGACCTGGTCAGATCTTGAGCCAGGCTGATAAGCTTGAGAGTATCTGCCTCAAAGTGAATGATCCAACATAATTGTCCGGTTCTTAAGGATTGAGATTGTGTGTGTCCTGTATTTCTTTCATTATCCACAGATCAGCACACAAACACACACAAGGTACTAAGGGATGAAATTAGTTATTAGTAGTACCAGCAGAATATGGATACACAGCATCATGTGCAAACATTGACACAACTTAATCTAAACAGATGGAAGACTTGAATGCACAAACAGTGAGGTATAAAATGTCATTAAGGTCTTCATCAGCAAAGACATTTTATGTCAGTCTACATCATTGTTTGTTTTTATGTTGTTTTCCCCATCTCCATAATGTACACAAAACGTATGCACCTCTGTCATCATGATATATTCATATGCTGGAAGATTAAAAACCGTATGCTATTAGTCAACTAGAAACTTAATTCAATCAAAGGCAGCACTTCAAATAAATAAAATGAAGAAACTGCCGACTGCCGGACACCTCTTCTCATTAATCTAATGTGCAGCTCGCTGTCAGGGTATTTATTCGACTCAGCAAATGGCCGACACAATCTACAGATTCTTTCAACGAGTGCACTTAGATCTATACCCAAGTATCTGTAGCTAAGATAAAGGAGTGTAACCCCGAAGCAGCGAAATTTCCTCCATGTCAGTCATGCAAGCTGCTCACTACAAGAATGTTGCTGCCTTTGGATAAACCTCTCTGCAACACATCAACAGCAACACAGAAACTGCACCCACCAAGAGCAGAAAAACAATGTAATGTAATGGTATTATTTTGTAAAATGTTGACTTTATCTATTTAAATAATGTTTTTTTATTATTATCTGAGATATATTTTGCTTTCATTGAATTTATCAAGAAATACAGTATAGACAGATGATATGAATAATACGAGTGACTAACTCTGGGAAACTCCTTTGTCATTCTTTTAAAAGCCAACGCAGTGGGACTCATTCTCTACGTGACACAACGATAATACTGATGACAGCTACAGAAATCAGTTCACATCTTAATAGTTAATCTGAAATACTATTTGCATTATGGTAAACGCCATGACGCTGGGGTGTGGCTGTTTTTTCTGGTAAATATATTTTAAAAGAAAAGAGCCAATGCAGTCTGGTGCAGTAGTAATGAAAGCAGATGAGAGGAAGTGAGAGAGCTCACTTCTGCATTGACTCCATCAAATGCCACTTGCCTAACATAATCATGTGGTCCAATAACAGTCACAGCTGCTACCATGTGTACCATTTTCATGATTGTGCTTGTTTTGAGCTGTTGTAAAAACCCTTAGCTGCAAATATTGGTTAGTTCTGACCTGTAATAACCTTTATTTATTATTGCTGAAAAACCTATAACAGAGACTTGTACTTTGATCTCACTGTCTGTATAACCAGAATATATGGGCTTGTTATTCTCTGCAGCATGACTGCAGTGAAGACACCAGGCCCTACTTCCATGTGTCTTCATTCTGTCTGATGGTCATAACATATCACACTTAAATCCATGTAAACCGATATTTTTGTAGAGCTTCAAACACGGACATTGTGTTTGGTTGTCTATCTTTACATTTCACAAATAAAGGAATACAAGCTACTGAAGTAGGGTCTGGAACAGTGAGAGATAGAAGTAGTTTCATGCATTTCCTCCAGATTTTCTCTCATTTTTAATTTTGGTGCATAATTGATAATCTATAAAAAGCTTATTCACTGGTGACCTGCTGCCATACCATATTTGGAAATTGGTGGCCAAATACCTGTGAGTATTTAAATATAAACTGTGATTACTGAATGCATTTGCAACTGTAACCACTGCACATGCGAATGTCAACTTGTTGCAGTACCATGATGACACGTTAAATGCGAAGGACTAAATTCATACTTGCACAATATGCAGAATGTCCTGTATTATCTGACAATATCTGTATTCGAATGTAGATCAAGATCCAAATGTATTAGAATAACTCCATTTAGAGAACACACCCTTGCAGCCTTAGTGGAAGTATGTTATCTCCCTCTGTGCTATTTTTAGCAGATCGCACATCTGCAACTCTGCATATCAGCCCCACAGGCTGTTTGAAGCAACCTGTACATGTCAAAAGGTAGATGAGCAGAATATCTGTCTTTCTAACCATGAAAACACAGTGTGGTCAGTATCGGTTCTGTCATGTTTGTCATTTATTGACAAAACACTTGAACCATCTTCAACAATCAAAAATCTGAAATAGAAATAAGCAATTATGAAAAAGAAGAACATTTCGTTTTGCCTAAATGATGAACAGATCTCTTCCTACTTCGTGCCATCTGGTCCCTTCACATTCCTACTCAGTTTTGTCTATTATTCAACACAAAACTATACGCCCCCCCGCGCCCAATTGGACTGGCAACAAAAAGGGCAGTATTTCACAGTTCATCATTCAAACTACATTCAAATACATGTTGCAGAAGCCACGTAACACACAAGCAAATAGCATGGAGATGCCGTAGATTAGCTGTGTGTGTGTGTGTGTGTTTGTGTGTGTGTGTTTGTGTCAGGGTCTGGCCTAAGAGCCCTAGGGGTCAGTGTGAGTGTAACTGCATTGGACATGATGTCTACTGTTCTTCAAATACCCTTTCAGACACAGATAGAAAACACCAGGCACAGAAACCAGGGCCTGTGGTGACGTGGGAGGCTTCAGCTTCAGCACCAGCTCTGTCCTGTGCTGCTGAGCAGTTATAACCTCAGGTACAGAGCCCGCCTGGTTACATTCAAACTGCCTGGATCTGGGGTCAGTGTCAGGACAGTGGGTGACAACTCCACTCTGTAGTTTTAACAGAAACGAACAGGATAATAAAGAATGCACTATCTTCTACAGGTTGACCAATTAATCAATTTGGCTGATTACAGATGTTTCATAAACAATTGATCGTAAATTCAATACAGTCCCACAATGCAATTAATAAAAATGGCATATGCCAAAGTACTGAGCCATCCTACTGCTAAAGGTAAGCATGTCATTCATGATTACACAAACTGAGAGAGAGGAAATTCACATCTCTGATGCTTTATCCTCCAAACAATCATATCAGCCTTTAAAATCCACTGTTAGTCGACCTCTATAGATTCTAAAGGACTGAGGGAATCTGAAAGTAAGGAGGTGTCAGGGCGGTGTCTGATTCTGATAAAAATGAAAATTTATATTTAAAAATAAAACAGACAAACTGCTCAGTTTGACTGATGCAGTCACGTCGTTTTTGCTCCACATCTGGGTGTTGAACTTAAAGATTTATCTCTTCTGATTTTACAAGTTATGACTTGAAGAAGCATATTTTGCATCTTCAAGGGCCAGCAAACCCATACGCTTCAGGTGAATACTAGAGAATATAGCTCTGTCATATTAAGCACTGTGGTAAATAAACTGCAATCCCCCCCCTGAAGGACTTGTCAAGACGACAACGCAATATTAAAACCACTCAGGTGGAAGACAACATAGTGATGGCTTGTGAGGGGGCCGGTCCCTGTGGGGTGATATGAAAGATAATCCAGCTCTCAATAAAGTCATTATCATTCATCATCTGCTCTCAGTACAAGAACTGAATAACCACCACTACACTCTCTGCTTTAAAGGGAGAGTTGGGGGACGGAGGCCTTTTATGTTTTTGTACGTTGTTTTTGTACGTTTGTAGAAGGAGTCACCATTTTCTTCAATTGTATTGGATTTTGCTGCGACTTGTTTACCACTCAGACTCCAAAAGTGTTTTGTGGACTCAGACACCTCACCCACCCCTCCCTCGGCATAGTGGAGAGTAGATAATGGGTGAATTTGAATTATGTCCAACCTATAGGAATACAAACTATTTCCGTACGTGCCATCACAAGCAAGGGTCTTGTATCTGAACCTATTGACTGCATTTCAGGACGCTGTCATCTTGAGGCACAAAGAGAGAAGTTGGGAAGATGCCTGAGCTCACACAGACAAAAACTACGCACAAATAACCCAAAGATGTCCACAAATAACAGACACACACTTTGATTTCTGCGTACAATGTCTGATGTGTGCAAATACATGAATGCTGTACTACTGATGGATCTCTCCAGCACAAACAGACTCGGTGAAGCAAAAATGTAAAAGTTTATTATGCTGCACTGACAGATGGCGGGATGCACATGCACGTTCTGTACCTTCAGCACCACAACACCGCCACTCATCCCTCCGGCCCATGTGTCCATATATGGCTCTCTACGTCACGGCTGGCGCAGCTGATGCTGGACTGACAGCGAGCTAATGATCCGTGAGGGGGGGATTTAACGCCAAATGTTAGCACGCTTAGCTAGTCCTGTGTGTTCTGCAGTCGTGCAACTGTCACATCCAAACCAACCCCCCACCCACCCACCCCGTGTGCACGATCACCTGTAGTGTGCACCGTGCATGATCGTGCGTGTCGTGTGTGCGTGTATCTTCGGCGTTGTGGCTGCGCAAAGGGATTCCCTTGCGGTAATTCTTACGTTACAGAGAGATGCAGCTAAAGGTCATTCGAGTGGCTAGCGCCTCACTGTCCATCATAATACAGTGAATTAGCTAATTGCGGTTACATCCGCTTGGAGGGGTTAGCTTGTGGGTGGGTGGGGGGTGTGGACGCCCCCCACCCCTACCCCGAGTGCAGTGGGCTCGACCCGTCGTTTGCGGCAGTTTTTTGGCTAGCACACCACCCGGCTAGCTTACAGGGCTCCAGCTCGCTAAGCCAGCCCGATATATACAACCCGAGCTAATGTGGCTAGCTGTCCGGCTAGCCACATTAGCTGGGGGTCCTCCGGGGGGACATGGGACATGGGAATAAAGAGCCTCACCGTGAAGGGGACGTCGCTCACGCTGCCCACCGAGTAGCAGCAGTCCCCCGGGTTCACGGCTCCCGTCAGCACCTGGTGCAGATGCATCGTCCCCCGGTAGTTCAGCAGCAGAACAGTGCCTCTTCTTCTTCTGTCTCCTTCTTCCTTCTTCTTCTTCTTTTAATTATTTATAACGAGTCCACCCTTTCGGTTTCTCCGTCCGGCAGCGGCTGGGGATTCCATCGGTGGCTGTTCAGCCTCGTCCTCGGCCCTGGAGGTGTCGTCCTGCTCCTCCACGGTGAGGAGAAGAAGAAGAGGGACAAGCCGGGGAAGCGGTGCTCAAACCCCGGGATGAATGCGGTCTCCTCCCGGAACTGACATCGGGTTATTCGTGTGAAATCGAGCCGCCCGCTGTCAACATCGTGCCCGCGCCTGGTCGTGGGATCCGCGGAGGATCTCTGCAGCGAGCCTGACAATGCGCGTTCACGACGCTTCTCGCACGACAGAAGAGATGTAGATCCGTGTCACCTAGATCGGGAAAGCGGCAGCCCCCTTGGATTCCACTCGGAGCCTCGTTTGAGGGAATTAAGCATCAAAATATCTCACCTCGTTTTGTTTTTTAATAAGAACGAGTGAAAATGTAAATGAGTGAGTCACCGGACTTCTTTCTGGGACACGGCACACCCGCTCTAGTAGTGTGTTGTCTATGTTTACAGTGTGTCAGTTCTACACTTCATTCAATGGTCTGAGTGAAAACATGAACTGGTGTTCTCATCATTTCACCAATCATTTAAACTCTAGACGTAAAACGACACTGAAAATCTGCCACACACCATTTCCTCTTTTATACTACTCTTTTATACTACTTTTATAGTCAAATACTTATATTCATACCTCTACTATATATCATATATTATATCATACTCTCTGTATATTCTTTGTAAACATAAGTCTATATACACATATTTTATACATATGTACATGTTATAATTACTATTATTATATCACTATTACTATTATTATTATATATACTGTCGCTGCCATTATTACTATATACTGCTTTTATATTGGTATAATTACTATCATATATAAATGTATATTATGTTATATTATATACTATATATACTGTACTATTCTTATATACTGTCTAACAATAACATTACCATCATATCATCAGTACTATTAACATCATCTTGCCACTGCACTTTATCTGCCTATTTTATTTTATTTTATCTTGTGCTTCTGTTTTTTATTCTTTCTACCTCAATATTTTTATTTTTATTTTATTCTACTGTATTGTATTTTATTGTATTCAAATATACCGGCTGCTATGACAACTTAATTTCCCTTCGGGGATGAATAAAGTACTCTATCTATCTATCTATCTATCTATTAAAGATTTTGTAGTTTTGTAATCTGCTCTTTTTTTCGGTGTATTTGGGTGTAGTTTTCATATAAGCCATCACTAGTTCCTCCCACACACGTATTTTAACATGTTATTCATGCTTTTTGTATTTATATCGTGTGAAATAAATTGAACTATATTAAAAGTAAATAAATAAAAAAAAGTCATTTCATTTAATATGTGGGGTTTTGCATTGGCCTTCTTTTTAAGTTTCAACTTTGAAGACATATATATACATTTTGTCCATACATAAAATAGAGCATAGGAAATAACCATGCCTTGGGTTTAATATTTTAATTGTTTAAATGTACAATATTCAACATTCAAAATCAACAATTGCAAATATATTCTTTTCAAATGTCATGAGCAAGTGTCCAGCCATCTCAGTGCTCATCTTTCATAGTATCATGAGAACCCATATGACACCATAAGATGCAACCTACTGGGACATGTCCTCTATATTTTACTACTGAGTACAGTGAGTGAGAACTAAACCTATAGCTGAGGTTCATTGTATCTGCAACTGTCTAATTATCTACTCTTCCTGATGAGATTTAATGAAGCCCATCACCATACCAATGTTTCTCTCTCGTACCCATTCTTGTATGTAGCCATTGTCACACTCTCCTTTGTTGTACTAGATAATTGATGAGAGGACTGATAGGGATCCATGGTAGGGATACGCAACCCAACCATCGTAGCGTTAGCCTAGTTATTTAAGGCCCACTGACATCATCAGGCTCGACCTGCCTTCCAGCCTACGTGACACACAGAACAGAATATTGGGAGGCAGTCGCCCAGAGAGAATGTGACACATACACATAAACAGTGTCAATGGCCTGGCACAGTCATCGTGTAGCATGTGTAATATTGAGTCTGTCCATTTAGCATTTACTGAATATTATTATTATGTTTCAGACTATACAGCTGTTATAACTAAATCCGGCCACAATGAGTACTGCATATAGCAAAATGGTCAAAAATTGTATCTATAACATACAAGCAAACACACACAAACACATGCAATCTCTCAGATGAGTATGTAGCGAATTATGATTCAGATAACCAGGTAAAGTGAGGTCTAGTGAATTTTCTGCCAGAAAATCTGCCTGTTTCTGTTCCTTTGGCTGTGGCTAATTTCAAAGGGCAGTGTGCTGTGAGGGCATGTGAGTAAGACTGTGAGTGCATCCCTCCCAGCTGAAGTTACCTTGAAGCATCTCACTCTGGCTATAAGGAATAAAGATAATCGAGCTATAATGCGCTGACCCTTTTTATCAGTCTGACGGGAAATAGATGGACAGGTTTTGTGCAGGAGTCTGAGCAAGTTTATGCATTTGTTCCTGTTCATGCTGAATATTCTTGAGGCGATAGATGAGATCCACTTTTGATACAAACGTATATGTCTCTATCAGAGGGGCAATGGGCCAAATGGGGGAAATCATTGCAAAGAGAACAGAGGTAAACAAAGACGTACATAGGGATACAACTGATACAGCATAACCTGTGAAGACAACAGTGAAAATGCTCACACAAGTGTGAGAGAGATGCAGAGATGGTGCACAACACCATGTGGATAACAATGACTGTACCTTTGGATATTGCAGTAGGATTGGACTGAGGTTGATGCAGTGTTGTACCAGTCCCTGCGCTGCCATTGGGAGACATAGCCTTGATCTACAGTGAACAGAATTAAATGTATTATAGATTTTCTCATTTCATGGATGGCTGCTGGCTGGAGGGAGCTCCAGTGTGGCCCTGAGGTGCGAGGCAGTCTGCTCCCCAGGACCAAAATGTAATGGGACTTTTTCTACAGTCCCAAGTAAATAAATCAATGCATAGAGTTGAAATACACTGAATCGTGACACAGCGATATTTACAGTACGAATTGCCTTCTTTTGGTGTCAAAGCACAGCGGATATACAGAGAAACATAAAAGGTATAGCATGGTGGTATTTTGTGTCGTCACATTAAAGGAATTAAAGGAAGGGAATATTACATTTCATTTAGGCCAATATACCAAGAAAAAGCAACATATTCGAATATTACCAGAGAGACAGGGCCTTAGAGTAATGTGAACAAAATGTTTGGTATTTTTCAGAATAAATATAAATTCAACCGGTTCCTTTTGTTCTTCAAAACAACACCAGCTATTTCAGTGTATTAGATTAAACCATACAATCTGATGCACCAATAATTAATAAATACATGCAGCCGTATGCTTTTCTTTTGTTCTTCGATTTCCTTAAACTGTCAACTTGG